>NC_090656.1:179361874-179661874 GCF_040937935.1 Hyperolius riggenbachi | reverse complement strand
TCCGTATATTTATACGGATTTCCGCATTACATACACGGAATTACGCTTTTTTTTACCGCGCTAAATTTCCTCTGATCATGATTGGTCAACTCATTCCGCATCTCCTCATTGGTCAATTCATTCCGGTTCCGTTTGGTCGGATTTCCGCGGAATTCCGCATTCCGGATTGTAAATTCCGGATTCCGCAGAACGATCCGGAAACCCAAATTCCGACGGAATTCGGAATTTTAGATTCCGCGGAATTCCGGAAGCCCATGCCTGATCTCAATGCAACCTTTTTACGTCGGACCCTGAACTAATGCTGATGAACGCTGACGGACTTTTATATCTATAAGTCCATAGCAGGGGGAGTCTTGTCAGGTATTGTAGTAAAAAAAACAAAAAAAAAACAGATGGTTTTGCCCTGCTTTCCTTAACTGCCAAAACTGTGCCATACAAACTCGCCGCTTCTCTGTAGTACTGCTAACACTGCTGCGCATTGAGCTGATCAGAGGCGAATGACTGGAGGTTTACAGGTAAACAGCTAAGTGCCACCACGATTCCCTTTAAACAACTGTAGACAGACAGACAGACAGACAGACAGACAGACACACACACACACACACACACACACACACACACACACACACACACACACACTTACTTCACCTCCTTTTGTGACCCCTGCAGCCAGATAACCCATCTATGACCACCTACCCTTTATGATCTTGGATCAAACCTTTTAATGAAATATGTGAAAATAACACATTCATTCTAAAATACATGTTTTACTAGCCTTACACCTCTGTAATGATGAAGCAAGAGAAACAACCAGTAGCATATTACTAAAAACATTTTCTTTGTTTTATTTTGCTTCACACCTCTCTGACTATGGGATGTCAGAGGAGCATACAACAAGCCTATGTTGCAGAAATAGATGTGTATGGTAATTATCTTTGACTATATAAGATCAGAGAAGTCTACACAGCAAGCCTATATGTCTTTAATCCCCCACCTTAACGGTAAATATGTTTATATTTAAGTAAGAGCTGTGCATACTTTTCTGTGTGACGTACACACAATTTTGCTCTTAAAATAGATGCAGACTCATCCCTATTTTTTTATGAGACCAATTACTGTTGTGTCATCTGCAAACTTCCGGACCTTTACAGATGGATCTGAGGAGATGCAGCTGTTGGTGTACACTGTACAGTATATAAAGCAGTGAGGAGAGCACCCAGCCCTGGGGAACTCAAGGGCTGACTGTCAAAGTGCTAGAGATGTGTTTCTCCAGCCTGACCTGCTGACTCCGGTCAGTCAAGAAGCTGGCAGATGGGTTGAGGTATTTATAAGTTGGGAGAGCTTCTGTGTAATGCTAGATACCCACGAAACAATTTTTTGTTAGATGATTCATTAGATCATTCCCGTCATGTCCGATATTATTTCTGATTGTTTTTCTGGTCGATTTCTTATAGAAGTGAACGCATTATGTGTACCTAGCATAACAACGATGGAATTATAGTGTTGAATGCAAGTGAAATCCACAAATACATTTCTGGCATAGGTTCCTGGTGACTCCAGATGCTCTGGTAGACTGGTACATACTGCAGACACATGTTGACAGCATCATCTGCAGACCTATTAAACCTATATGCAAATTGCAGAGAATATAATTATCTAGGGTTAATCTACATAACAAGCCTTTATGAGCCAACTTATTTTTGAGTGAATTAAGTAGGCAACCATGGATGACAATGGTCTGCTATTAACATCAATATGTTGCAAAGAAATAGCAGCCACTTCAGCCCCATCCCCACTTCAGCACATCAGGCAAGGGAAGTGCTGGCACAATGCATGGCACTCCTGGCAATGTGATTGTGATTCCATTCATTTTAATGAATGGAAATTGTAATGCATCTGTGCACTTTTGTCAGTAGCCATGCATTGCAATTCTGTGTTGAATTGTAACGCATGCATGAGGAGATCAGACAGTGCATTCTATGCACTTCTGATGTCTCCACGGATTGCGTTACACAGTGGTTCAAAAAAAAACACAGAGAATTATGGTAAGTGGGTAAGGGGCATAAAGATAATGATTGCTTTCACAGCCAGAGTACATTAATGTCACACTTTTGACTTCCAGCAGAGGTCTCCCGTCAACCTGCAGAGGCCGTCTCGGCGAACTTCTGGAACGGACATGGTCGGGCTTAGGCATTGTGCTTCTAGGCGCGTAAAAGGTCTCAGCATCTTTAAACTCATGGTGTGTGTGTGATGGGGGGGGGGGGGGGGGCGTGGCTCACCACTGGAACAAGTTTAAATACCCTGACCAAATAAGAGCCCAGTGTTGTTGCATTGCCATACAGAACTTTGTTTGAATGCAACCAGTAAATAAATAACAACATACTCCCATTCATGGTACACGATGTACAACCATTTCCACCCACTACCCAATAACTTCAAAAATCACAGCATTAATCTTTTTGGACAGCACATAGACACATGTGTATCTAGTGTTCTAATCTTTTCCGTCATTTGTAAAATTGAATAACTAATCATTGTTAAATAATGTAATATTTCCCTTTATATCCATTGAGCTATAAATCTAGAGTTATATAAAAAATGCATCATAACTAAAACATACCATTATGAAGATCACAGCAGACCTGGTTTACCAAATCTGCCATGTGTCTTTATAAAATCACTCGACTGATTTTTAATCTGGAGGATGGAATAGGGATTGTTGTTGCATATGAGAATCTTGCCCTGCAGCTACTCAACCACTTTTCCTTGACAGCTCAGTAGTGAAACCGATCATACCTACTTTTGGTCATTGTTTGTGGGTGTTAAAAGAATGAGAAAGGACTGTTTTCATTTGTTATTAAATATTTCCTTGAAGACCATATATATTCATCCTTTCAGAAATGAGACACCATGTTGGGTCTAGGATGGTTGTGCCCAGAAATTGCTGGCCATGCACTAGAGCTGATTGTCTACTTTTCTGCAAAAATTAGCTGAAAAGCAGTGGCATAGCTAGAAATTATGGGGCCCCATAGCAAAATTGTCCTGGGGTCCTCAGAACTAATGATGCTCACACGAGTAATCACTAGTGCTTACTCGTGATTCAAATGAGCTTTAATGGCTGCAGCTGAGCGGTTGGATGAGAATGGGTTATTTAACCATAATTCTGTTGTCTGCCCTGCATTCCAACAGCTTGCATGCATCCTATTGGTCGCTTTGAAAGCCTCACCACGGCACACTTCCTCCTTCCGACTTGAAGGAGGAAGTTCACCTTGGTGAGGCTTGCAACGCGACCAATAGGATGCGTGCAAGCTATTGGAACACACGGGACGGACGGCGGAATTATGGTGAAATAACCCATTCTCATCCAACCGCTCAGCTGCAGCCATTAAAGCTCATTTGAATCACGAGTAAGCACTCGTGATAAGACTACTCAGAACTAGGCAGTCTTGAACAATACCACCTGCCCCTACCCTATGGATAAATGGGCAAATTACATTCCCATGCACTGTACACTGTGCATAGTCCTTGGGCTAAGAGACACAGTCAGAGGCTGGAGAAACAAAAGGAAAGTTAATAGTGAACACATCAAATACAACTTGGGCCTCCTCTACTCCAGGGCCACGTAGCAGTTGCTATGGCTATTACTACGCCCCTGCTGAAAAGATTGTTTAGCAGAGCTGGCTACAGGAACAATTTGAAAAACAAAGATACATAATGGCCACCAGGTGAAGGCGTTGCCACGGTCATTGCTTCCTCTACATGCCGCCCACTAACATCTAATTTTTAATAAACAGTGATGAGCGACGGATTACTAAATGATGAAATCCAAATGGGTTTCATTCGGATTTCATACTCCTAATTAGTGCACCTGAGCGGCTTGTTTAGGAGGGGGGAGTTAACCTTACTCAGAAGCCGTATTCTTTAATTCGTCCCACGGCGCCTCCCATGCTGCGTTCCAATCCGCAGTCACGTGACTACAAACACTTCCTCTTTCCGGGTTGAAGGAGGAAGCATAGTAGTCACGTTTTTTGAAAAATGTTATTTTGCCAAGTTCACTCTGTCATACGTAATATCATCCAAGTACCTCTCACAAATATGCTTGTTAGGAGTACCTCATAATTGTGTGCATATGTGATTTTTTTTATGCTTTCAAATAACAAACACTTACTTGGGTTTTACTCAGTTTAAACAAATCATTCTCAGTCCTTAGCATTGTCAACATAATCTGCAATTACATTGTTTTGGAAATGTTTAAGGGTAGGAACACACTAGGCAGAATCGCATATGCTTTTTCCATAGCACACTGTAGAAAACGCATATCAGAATCAAGAATCAATTTATTTTTCGCCAAGTAAGTTTGCACCTACAAGGAATTTGTCTTGGCAGTTGCTTAACAAACACAAACAAAAACAATACAAGGACAGACAGTGTGAATATTACAAGTTAAGGACATTATAAGTATAGTGGCAGTAAGCAATGTGAGAATTGTTCATGTTTAGTTCTGTGCTGATTACTTTCAGTCCTAGCAGCTCTAACGTGGTTCAGCATTAAGTATGGCTACCGCTTGAGGGAAAAAACTGTTCCTGTGTCTAGAGGTTTTGGTAGCGATTGACCGGAATCTTACTCCTGAAGGCATGCACTGGAAGATGGAGTGAGCTGGGTGAGAGGGGTCAGAGGCAATTTTGGATGCTCTCTTTCTGCACCTGCTAGTGTAAAGATCCTGCAGGGAAGGTAAGCTACAGCCAATTATCCTTTCCGCTGATCGGATGATGCGCTGCAGCCTCCCCTTTTCTAATGCTGAGCAGGAGCTGAACCATACAGTCATGGATGATGTTATGGTGGATTCGATGATTGCAGTGTAGAACTGCACCATTAGATTTGGAGGTAGGCCAAACTTTTTCAGCTGCCGCAGATGGTACATTCTCTGTTGTGCTTTCTTGACAATAGTGGCGGTGTTGTTGTCCCATTTTAAGTCGTTTGAGATCGTGGACCCAAGAAACTTGAATGACTCTACTTGGGTTATTGTGGATCCATTTATGGTTAAGGGGAGGTGCTGGGGGGGGGGGGAGATCTCCTAAAGTCTATTATCATCTCCATGGTTTTGAGAGCATTTAGTTCCAAGTTGTTGCTGCTGCACCAGGAGGAAAGCTGTCCCACCACATGCCTGTATGCAGACTCATCCCCGTTTTTAATGAGACCAACAACTGTTGTGTCGTCTGCAAACTTCAGAACCTTAACAGATGGATCTGTGGAGATGCAGTCATTGGTGTAAAGTGAGTACAGCAGTGGGGAAAGCACACAGCCCTGGGGTGCACCAGTACTGACTGTCAGAGAGCTTGGTGTGAGTTTACCAAGTCTAACACGCTGTCTTCTGTCGGTTAAGAAGTCGGTTATCCATTTGCAGAGGGATTCAGGTATGTGTAGCTGGGAGAGCTTGCTGTGCAGCAGTGATGGAATTATGGTATTAAATGCAGAGCTGAAATCTATAAATAAAATCCTGGTGTAGGTTCCTGGGATATCTAAATGCTGTAGTACATAATGCATACACATGTTCACGGCATCGTCTGCGGATCTGTTAGGCCTGTAGGCAAATTGCAAAGAGTCCAGCAGGGGATCTGTGATGGATTTCAGATAAGTCATTATCAGTTTTTCAAATGCTTTCATGACCAGTAATGTCAGGGCAACAGGCCTGTAATCATTTAAACATGTAGGTTTTTTTTTTTTGAATTGGTACAATAGTTGCGCTTTTAAAACAGGCAGAAACAATTGAGAGTTCTAGAGATGCTTTGAATATGTCTGTAAATACAGGCGCTAATTGGTCGGCACAGAGATTCAAGCATTTCGCAGACACAGCGTCTGGTCCCATTGCTTTCCTGGTGTTTTGTTTTTTAAAGAGTCCATTTACATCTGATTGGCATATTGTTAGAGCATGCACATCTGGGGACAGGTCAATAGATTGTGTCTGGCCTCCTGTGTTGTGTAGTTGCTGAGGCACCGCAGGGGGTGGAGACGTTGGCTGGCAGGAAGAGTGTTCAGTTTGCCTGTGGCAGAGATGCAAATTGACTTGTTGTGTTGGGCTTTTGTTGGTAGTGTCAAACCTGCAATAAAATGTATTCAGTTCATCTGCAAGCTGCAGGTTATGTAGTGAGGGGGGAGGAAATTTCTTCCTGTAGCTGGTAATTTCATGTAGAGATTTCCATATTGTGGATGAGTCGGCGTTAGAAAAATTTTCCTCAAGTTTTTGAGAATCATCTTTTTTTGCGGCGGTAATGGCTCTCTGCAGTTTGTATTTCGCAGCTTTGTAGAGGACTTTATCGCCTGTACGATATGCCCTTTCTTTATCGAGGCGCAGCTTCCTAAGATGTGATGTGAACCAGGGTTTATCGTTATTGTACCTGGTGCACTTTTTTGTGGGGATGCAGGACTCTTCACAAAAGGTAATATATGATGTCACTGCGTCAGTGTATTTATTTAGGTCACTGGAGGATTCTTTAAATAAATTCCAGTCAGTTAAATCAAAGCAGCTCTGCAGTTTTTCTACAGCTTCACTCGTCCATTTCTTAACTGTGGTCACTACAGGTTTGGCAGTTTTTAGTCTTTGGATGTATGTTGGGATAAGTTGTATAACAGCATGATCAGAGTTCCCCAAAGCTGCCCTGCTGACAGAGTGATATGAGTCCTTAGTCGTAGTGTAACAGTGATCAAGTGTCTTACCTTCTCTAGTTGCGCTTGTGACGTGTTGCCTGTATTTGGGGAGTTCTTTGGAAAGATTAGCACTGTTGAAATCCTATAGTATGATAAAAAAAGAATCTGGGTACTCCCTTTCCACCTCAGTGATTTGATCTGCGAGATCTTGGAGCGCAGGCTGCATACATGTTTGTGGAGGGATGTACACAGCAGCCAAAATAAATGAAGAAAACTCACGGGGTGAATAGTAGGGTTTGCAGTTTATGAAAAGTGTTTCCAGCCCAGCCGAGCATGTCCTCTTAATAACTGTAACATCCGTGCACCATCTATCATTAGTATAGAAACAGAGTCCTCCACCTTTGGTTTTGCCAGAAGTAAGTGGGTCCCGGTCAGATCTGTAGAGTGTAAATCCATTAATCGGCAGAGCGTTGTCAGGAATAAGCTCAGATAGCCAAGTTTCAGTGAAGGAAATAGCCGCAGAGAGATAAAAGTCCTTCTTTGTTCTGATCAGTAGTTGAAGCTCATCCAGTTTGTTATATATGGACCTGACATTAGAGAGTATGATTCCAGGTAGTGGAGAGCGCAGTCCTCTGCGTCGAGTCTGGATCCCGGAGCGTTTCCCTCTTCTTCTAAGCCTCACTGCCTGGTTCAGCACTGTAGCTCCACTGGTCAGAATCCCCAGAAGATCAAGAGTAGATGAAATATCCAGGGGTAGATTTTATTTAGCTAAGTTCCGAATGCTCAGTAGTTGATGCAATTCTGCCTAGTGTGTTCCTACTCTAAAACATTTTAAAAGTTTATATTGTGCACTCCATGTGCCACCATGACACTCCTCTTTTCTACTCCATGAACAAACTTCAATGATCAACTCAAAAACTGCCTTAGAGCAAAAAAAGAATGAGTAATATATAAGGAATTGGCCTTAGATCATTATTAGTGCTCAACATAAAGTATATGTGAAGGTAAATATGAGGAGCATAAACCTGTTTGTTCCTATATCATCAATAAAACTACTAAAATAACTTTACAAGTCTCCCATCAACCTTGTGAAACTTTCACTATCTTGGCATAAACCTGTGAACTTATAAAACCACTAGATTGGAATGCTACTTCTAGATACAACTAAAACATGAGAAACTTTAAGTGTACCTGAGCAGACATGTGACATGAGCTAAATGTGTATGTGTATGTACAGCGCCAAGTATATAAATAACTATGCGGTGTTCCTTTTTTTAAATTTAGTTATTTTCCAAGCTACAAAAAATAGTCATGTAAGTTGCAACTTGCCGACATTGCTAAATATGGTAGAGTACAATTATGACCGATTGACAGAGTAATAATACATATGACTTCAAATCTTAGCCAATAAGCGAACAAATACCCCGTGGGCACTAAGGGCTGGTGCACACCGAGCGGGTCTTTTGGCGTTTTTACAGCCATTTGCGGCTGCGGATACGCTTGGGTAATGTATCTCAATGGGGTGGTTCACACCAGAGCGGGAGGCGTTTTGCTGAAACGCATACTCCCGGGGTGAGGCATTTTTTTGGATTGCGGAGGTGTTTCTGCCTCCAATGTAAAGTGTAGGAAAAGCGCAAACCGCTCTGAAAAACGTCTGTTCAGAGCGGTTTGCCAGGCGTTTTTGTTACAGAAGCTGTTCAGTAACAGCTTTACTGTAACAATATATGAAATCTACTACACCAAAAACGCTTACCAAAACCGCAAAATGCTAGCTGAAACGCTACAGAAAAATAAGAAAAAGCGTTTCAAAATCTGCTAGCGGGTTTTGTTGTGCCCCAGGCCTATGAGCATTATAATCCTGATACAAAGCAAGCATTGCTGCATATACTGTATAGAACCAACATGGGAGCCATCATTAATATCACAATATGCTGTGAAAAAGAGAGAGAAATCCAGAGGGAAGAAAAAAAAGAAGAAGAAAGGAAATAAAAAGAAAGAGAGCAATAGAAAGAAAAGAGGGGGAGAGGATAAGAGACTGCCAGCCACTTTATTTCGCATATAACCTAGAAAGTCGGCCTAAATAATGCAGTTATATCAAAAAGATAGTGACTCCCAGACTTTGTCAAAGATATGCATCTTATCCTGGATTACAGCTGTTAAATCCTCAATTTTATTACCATGCTGTACCCTGTTTCAAACTTCCTGCATATTGGGAGGGCCTACAACCTTCCAATGTTTGCATATAATACAGCGAGCAGATAATGATTCAGGAGTCTTTGCCGTGGAGCTTTCAAATGGGGCATAGGCTTGGCAAGCAGACAAATCCAAGGATCTTTCTTTACATCCAATTCATTGTGCAATTTTATCAAGCGCAAAACTCTCTCCCAATAGGACTGTATCACAGGGCAAATGCTGTGTTCCTATTTTTCTTTTTCTGCCTGAAAAAGTTTAACACTCAGGTATGCAAGTAACAATTTCTCTCTAGTTGGGACCTAGTCAGACTATAGCAAAATCATCACTGAATAGGAATTTGAGTCATAAAATTCTTGCCCGCCAGAGAACAACTAAAAATGAGTTTTTAAAAAAAATCTCCATAATTTATTTTTTGTTTATCAGTTAAAAAAAAAAGTTGTATGCCTTATTATCTCAGCTGAATGTCACAGTCTTCCATCCGGTCTGACAGAGTTTAAAGCCATAGTTTGTCAACCATTCTCCTTCGTTATCTATGCCATGTATTCAGTAGATGTTCTCTGACAGCAAATTTACACCATTAGACAAGCTGTACACTGACTATTTTATATTTTAATAAAATGTCATATCTTTAGTGTTATCCCATGAAAATATATGATAAAATATGTGTGTGCACTTTTGTGAGATACTGTTTACTTCTATTTTAGGCACTGCTGTTAGACTACTTGAATAAGTGCGTAAGAGCCGGTGAAATGCATTGTTCAGTTTAGTGCTCAAAAAACTTCTTTCCAGACATTACTGGCCTAGTTCTTCTGGAGGGGTAAGACCAACGCTACCTCTTCTTTTAAATCATTCTCTCTCTCTGTCTCTGTCTCTCTCTCTCTCTCTCTCTCTCTCTCTCTGGCCCATATGCAATTCCCTTTTTCACCTGAGTTTTCTCCAAGGTGATATGTTCACAACTTCTCATAAAATGTCTTTTAAGCTACCAGCAAGCAAGAAAATACTAAATATGAATTTGATAGTACTATTTCAACAACATTTGAGTACTTTTTCATTTGTAAAATGCTGAAAAGTTAGTTTAAAGAGAAAATGAAAAGTATCTCCTAGGAGATAACTCAGGTGAAAAAGTGAATTGCATATGTCTCTCTCTCTCTCTCTCTCTCTCTCTCTCTCTCTCTCTCTCTATATATATATATATATATATACAGTATATCTGGGCACCTCCAAAAGTGCTTTTTTTGGCAAAATTATTTCACACCTCTGTGGGGATGCTGTCATTTTTTAGCTTAGCCCTAAAAAACACCAAAGGAATGTGGCCATTCAGCTCCAGCACCAAAGTACCTGAAGCACTCAAGCTGGGGTGGTTATCTCTCTGCAAGCTCTGACGATGGTTGCAAGCTATTGCAACCCACCTTTTTGAGCATACATTTCTAAACAACATAATTACTCATTTGCTCATGAATACTGCAAAAAAATGGCTCCTGGACTTTCCTCTTGCTGATAGTGTATTCTGGAAATCTTTGAAGTGCCACGAAACCTCTCTCAATTTGATCCAATGACATGTCCCTTGGCCTGTTGTAGTCCGTTGCTTGAAACTGATCATTTTGAGCCCTCGTGTGAACCTAGCCTTGCTAGCAATTTCAGCCTCCCTAATACTTACACTTAAACATTACAGATAAACTCACATTTTGCAATTTTGTCTTGAAAGGACAACTATCACAAAAAAAAATTGCAAATTTAAAATACAAGAAAAAACAAATAAAAAGTAAATTACTCCCAGAGTAAAATGTGCTATAAATTACTTTTCTCCTATATTGCTGTCTACTCCAAGTCACAGCAACATAGGAGAAAAGTAATTTATAGCACATTTTACTCTGGAAGTAATTTACTTTTTATTTGTTTTTTCTTGTATTTTAAATTTGCAATTTTTTTTTGTAGTAGAAAGAGCAACTGACGGTTTGGACTAGCCCATCTTTTTCTCTGGGATTCTCAGGGTTTTGATTAAGTTCAAAAGCACTTAGGGCTAGTTCACACTCCTTTGTTCGCCCCTTGTCCCGCGATGGTATTCGGGTCTGCGACCAGGATTCGGCAGCAAAATCTCGCTATTTCAGCGCGATTTGCGCTTGTGATTCCCGTCAATAAAACAAGAAATACAGTGCAATCGAACAAAAGATGCTGCATGCAGCAGGTTTGCGATTGATAGAAATCACAAACGCCGCAGTGTGAATGTATCCTTGGGGATACATTAGTAGCAGCGCTTTGCTGATCGCCGGCGATCAGCAAAACGCTGCAAAAGCGCCAAGTGTGAACCAGCCCTTAGTGAACAGCAGTTGCTCAGTCCAACTGCCAGAATAGTGTGCAAACAGGTGGGAAGGCAGCCAGCATCTTTATATAGATCCTTTCCAGGGAGTGCTTTTATGCAAAAAAACCCATGAAGAGGTGGGCTAGTCTAAAACCTGTCAGTTCTAAATGAATTCTTCTTACTGCTGTAAGTGACAGCAACATGGAAGAAAAGTAGTTTACAGCTCATTTTACTCTGGCAAAAACAAACTTGATATTTGTATGTGTTTACATGTATTTTAAATCTTACAATTTTTCGCAGTAGTGGTCCTTTAACCTCCTTAGCGGTAACCCCGTGCTGGACACGGGATAAGCCGCCGCAGAGGATATCTCAGCCCCTAGTGGGGCGATTTTCATTCTATAAAGTGCTGTACGCGCAGATAGCACTTTGCTAGCCGCGCGTACTGCTTGATTGGTGCCGCTACATGGCGATCGGTCGCGTGCAGCGGCGGAAGAGGGGCCCCCCGCCAGAGCCCTGCGCTGCCCGGACCAATCACTCCCAGGCAGCGCAAAGGGCTGGATCGGATGCTCCTGACGTCAGGACGTCGGCTGACATCCATGACGTCATTCCGATCGTAGCCATGGCGACAGGAGAGGCCAAACAGGAGATTGCGTTCTATATGCAATCTCCTGTTTGCTGTTGTTGCCAGCGGCGATCGGACTAGAGGGACACATGCGCCCTCTAGTGGTGTTTCATGTAGCTACCACTCAGGTAGCTACATGAAACAAAAACAAACAAAAAAATCACAAAAAAAGTGCAATGCAATCTCCTTGGCGGAAAAAATGAACCGCCAAGGAGGTTAAAGTGGGATGAAACTATATAAATTATTATAATAAATTATTAAAAAAAAAAAGTAATGTTCACACCCAAAAAAATATTATTTGGATTAAGCATTTTGAAATGCAATTTTGGTGCAATTGAAATTTTGGTGCAAATTTTGGTGCTCTTTTTTGGTTAGATTGTGATCTTAACAGGATTTAAGTGCGACTACGATTTTGAAACTCAAGACGGATGCTTAACCAGGATGAATATATAAGCAAGAAAATTATTTATCATGCCAGACTTTGCAAATGAAAAGGTGTTACAGCTACAAGTACATTTATTGTGAGTAGAGATGGCTTGAACCTCCGATTTTCAGTTTGTGAACCTCGAATGTTCGCTAACTTGTGAACTTTGGGAACCGTAATAGACTTCCATGGGCAGGCGAACTTTCAAAACTACGAACACTGTTTCTGGCCACAAAAGTGATGGAATAAATGTGTTACAAGGGGTCTAACACCTGGAGGGGGGAATGGCGGAGTGGGATACATGCCAAAAGTCCCCCTGGAAAATTCCGGATTTGACGCAGAGCAGGGTTATAATCCCTAAAGGGCAGAAATCCCATTGCATTCCTTAATTGGAGGCCTAAAGTGCTTGAAAACATCTTGCGTGTGTAGACATGGATCAGGTAGTGTAAGTAGTGTACTGCTTCACACTGACAGACCAAACTCACTGTGTAAAGCACCGCAAACAGATGGCCGTGCTGGTGCGCACATTGGCGAGAGTGCAGGTGGTAGTGGCTTTCCAGCCCATATGGTCGGGCTGAGGTAGCTCAATGACAGAACAACAGTGACTGTATAGCTGATCGAATTTGGTCTGTCCACAATGAAGCAACGACCTTATAATCTTGGTTGTGCCCCCAATACGCTCATATAGTTCATTGCTTCATTGTGATACGCAAGCCGCTTCACCGTGGCATGGTAACGATCACGAAGGGGAATTGACACATGTATATGCCTTTTGTTTTGTTGTTGTAGCCAGAAAAATTAGGCAGGCATGTACATGCACCAGAAAAATTATTATTCTTTTTGTTAACCTGCCTGTTGGTGGTGGCGGAGAAGGCAGTCAAGCGGCACAGAGATGCTGTGGAGGGACTGACTTAGTCTTCGGGCAGGCAGTAGCCCTCCGGGATCCATGCCTCATTCATTTTGATAAAGGTGAGGTACTGAACACTATTTTGATCTAGGCGACTTCTCTTCTTGCTGACAATGCCTCCAGTTGCACTGAAGGTCCTTTCTGACAGGATGCTTGAGGCAGAGAAAACCAGAAGTTGGAGGGCAAATTGTGACAGCTCTGGCCACAGGTCAAGCCTACGCACCCAGTAGTCCAGGGGTCCAGAGTGGGAACCTGAGAAACGGTCACCACACATCCAAGGAAGGACCCCCTGTGCTGCGTAAGAATGTACCTGCCCTGATCGTGCTTTGCAGACCAGGCATCCGTGGTCAGATGGACCCTTGACCCAACGATGTGTGCCAGAGATGACACCACTTGCCTTTCAACATCACGGTACCGTTTCGGTATAACCTTTTTAGAAAAATAATTGCTTCCTGGTATCTTCCACTACGGTGTCCCAATCGCCAAACATTTTTGGAAGGCCTTTAGAGTCCACTAGCTGGTATGGTAACAGCTGGTGAGCTAACAGTTCCGCTAAGCCAGGTGTCAAAAGCCAGGCAAGGTGGTGACTGGCAGACATTGGCTTCATCCACGCAAAGATTTCCTTAATGGACACCTGTCTGATGTGGGCAGAGGAGCAGGAACCGCTGGTATAGTACAGTGTGCAGTCACACAGATGCAGTGAAAGGTATGCCCTTACTGGTATATAAAACAGTGTGCAGTCACACAGATACAGTGAAAGGGATGGGAATCAGAGTGGGAGCCTGAGAAACGACTACCACCACACATCCAAGGAAGGCAGCAGGCACGGCGCGCAGGTCCCGACTCAGGAAGGTAGTGACGAAAAACAACAATACAGGAGGACTCTTTTGAGGCCCTGCTGTATAATGATGAGACGAATACACTTGAAACCCTTTAACGATAATCTGTTCTGGAGGGCAAGTTTGTCATGCATTTAAGTCAAAGGTATGCACTGACTGACAGGTATAGTACAATGTGCAGTCACAGATGCAGTGAAAGGTATGCACTGACTGGACTAATACAGTGTGCAGTCACACAAATGCAGTGTAAGGTATACACTGACTGCTGGTATAATACAATGTGCAGTCACACCGCTGCAGTGAAAGGTATGCATTGAGTTCTGGTATAATTCAATGTGCAGTACTGCAGTCACACCGGTGCAGTGGAAGGTATGCACTGACTGCTGCTATAATACAATGTGCATTCACACAGGTGCAGTGAAAAGGTATGCAGTGACTGCTGGTTGTATGATACAATGTGTAGTCACACAGGTGCACTGAAAAGGTATGCAGTGACTGCTGGTGGTATGATACAATGTGCAGTCACACAGGTGCACTGAAAAGGTATGCAGTGACTGCTGGTGGTATGATACAATGTGCAGGTGCACTGAAAAGGTGTGCTGAATGTGCTGGGCCTGGCACAGTATAGCAATTAGCAAGGGCCAGCTGCGACAGACAGGGCTGTATATGCAGTGTCAGTGGGCCACACACAAAAAAACACATCACAAGAACATTAGCTCTCAAAAGAGCTGTTTTGGTAGTGCTTTTCAGCAACAAATATCAGCAAGGAACAAGCTAACAAGAGCCTAACTAAGCTTTCCCTATCTCTGCAGCAACCTCTCTCCCTTCTCTCACTAATAACAGCAGCAGGCAGAGTGAGAAAATGGCTGACGCTGCTGCCTTTTATAAGGGGGTGGTGGGGGGGGGGGGTCTCCAGGAGGAAGTGCAGCCTGATTGGCTGCCATGTGTCTGCTGGCTGTGATGTAGAGGGTCAAAGTTTAGCCCAATGATGTAGTATAGGGGGCAGGTCGAACCCACTAAAGGTTTGCGTTTCGCGAATAAGTATGCGTGCGAACCGTTCAGGCCATCTCTTCAATCAATTGTGAGGATGGCAAATCATCTATTTTCTTAATTCATCATACATTGGACCTGATCCAATTCACTTTTATTTCCTAAATTTTCTCCTAGGTGATATCTTCACATCTTGCCATAAAATGCTTTTGAGCATCCAGCAAGTGAGAAAATACATATAGAGTGCTGAAAAGTTATCTTAAACAGGAGATGAAAATCATCTCCAAGGAGAAAACTTAAAAGAGAAAGAGAATTGGATAAGGTGCGTACACACATGCGACTATAGTCGTTTGAAACGATCGTTCCCCGATCGTTTCAAACGACGATCGTTTAAAAAAAAGCAACTAACGATCATTAAGTCTAACGACGGACGAGCTAGATCGTTAAAAACGAACGATCTAGCTTGGCGGATTTTTACCAACGACGATCGTTTGCAAAATTAGTACATCGTTGGAAACGGTCGTTCGTACTAGGCTTGACATGCGCATTTCGCTATTTCTCCATGAAATTTCTCATTTTTATGCACAAGCTCAATAGTTGCTTTACGTGATGTAACGTTCGTTCTAACGATCAGATCGTTACACACAATTTAAAACTAACTTTACTTAGGTCGTTCTTTCATCAATTAAAAGTTCGTTCGTCGATGACAACGAACGATCGTTGTCGCATGTGTGTACAATAGGCCCATATCAATAGGCCCATATCCAATTAACTTTTTCTTCTGACTTTTCACTTAGATTATAATTTCCCATTTTCATAAAATGCATTTTAAAACCACCAGCAAGCAAGAAAATACTCAAAATAATTTTGATAGTACTTTTCAACAACTTTTTTTTTTTAACCTTCTGGGGACCAGCTGCCTACCTCCTCCCCCCCCCCCCTTAAGGACCAGGCCATTTTTCCTACGGGGGGCGTGTTAGGGGGGGGTCAGGCAGCCAGATCCCCAGCGTGGCAGGCTGGGCATGGTTTACCTCTTGGAGCCAGGTGTCCCCCTTGAGTCAGCAGCCTTTACTCACCTCCCAGGCTCCATCTAGTTTCAAGATTCATTCAAGATTCAGGCACTTTATTGTCATTGTGTAACACAACGAAATTACTTTTCATGACAACCCCATGGTGCATATAGGGAACATAGTGATAGTAACAAAGGTAGAAATATAAGAAATTATACAAGTATGCCAGGTATTACAGATATTTAAACTATTTGTACACATTGATAATTATTATAGAGAGGATTCAGAGTTCATCAAGTTTATGGTGGATAGGAAAAATCTGTTTTTAAGTCTGTTTGTATGCGGATTGATCTAAGACGTTTACCTGATGGAAAGAGCTCAAACAAGGCATTTCCAGGGTTAGTGTTGTCCTTGATAATGTTTTTATCCCTTCTCATACAGCGAGTCTTATACAAAAGTTCCAGTGATGGTAGTTCAGTGCCGATAATGGCTTCTGCTGTTTTAACAACTCGCTGCAGGGCTTCTCTAGTAGCTTTCGTGCAGCTGTTGTACCAGGCCGTCATGCAATTGGTCAGAACGCTTTCTATAGTGCATCTGTAGAAATTAACCAGCAGCTTCTGTGGGAGGTTAGCACTCCTTAGTTTTCTCAAAAAGTAGAGGCGTTGTTGTGCTTTGCCAGTTAGAGCTAAAGCATTGTCAGCCCAGGACAAATTATCTGTGATGGTGACTCCCAAAAATGTGAAGCTGGAAACTCTCTCCACAGCCTCTGCATTGATCATTAACGGTAAGTGAGTGGTCTTTTTGGTGGTCCTAAAGTCCCGAATAATTTCTTTGGTCTTTGTATTTAATAACCGTTTGTTAATGTCGCACAATGCAGTCAAGTTCCTAACTTCTTCTCTGTATGCAGCTTCCTCATCATCTGATATAAGCCCAATGACAGTCGTATCATCGGCAATGAGCAGCTGTGGACGCCTCCGCTCTTGCCGGCATCCCCGCTCGTACTGCTGCTCAGTTATGGGTCGCGGCTTGATGACATCATTTAGTTCGGACCCGAGACTTAATGCAGAGCGAGCGGGGATGCCAGCCAGAGTGGAGGAGAGCGTGGATCGGGGAACGTCAGGAAGGTGAGTGGATCATTTCTCCCCCCCCCCACTGTTGCAGCTCTTATGGTGATCACTATGATCCGCCAGTGATCGTAGTGATCACTTGATCAGGAGCCAAGCGCGATGGTTCCTGATCACTGAGGGGAGATGTCAGCTGTCATATGACAGCTTAATCTCCCCTCTTGGGCGAGCACAATCGCGGCAGGAGCGGAAACGGTGGGCGGCGTAAATCCTACCCGGCATCAGGTTTAGACAGCCACAAGTGCGGTGTAGGATTTACTATAGGCAGTCCCCAAATGGTTAAAGAGAAGCTGAAAATTATCTCCTAGGAGATAACTTGGGAGAACAGGTTAATTACATATGGGCCATAATAGAGTCTAATCCAGATTTAATGAATACTATGAAATGGGTTATAATATTATTTAGGGCATAACAACACTGCTACAACATGTATTAAATGCTACAGCACTGCATAAAGCAAACAGTTAACCTGTATGTATACCTTTAGTATCTATTTTGTTGTAATTCAAAATTATAACACAAAATTCTTACTAACTCTTTTCTAATGCAGAACTTTAGATGGATGGATCTGTAGTGAGTAATGGGTTATGCTGAACGCATTATATTTCCACTGTCTTGGAATATTTAATAGTCTTTGCAGAACATGGATATTAATGAGAGTTTATTGTTTAACATCCACACAACTTTAACCTTAGATTGTATGACATGCTGCTCTTGACCAAACAATTGCAGGTCATAGACTCAGCCCGTCACAGCTGCAAATGACATGTATTTTTCCCTCATTATTAATTCATGGGACAGGATCTTATATAAATGAATCAAAATTCTAACTGTCATGGTTCAGGAAATTGGTTTTCCAGAGGGCAAACTAATTAAAATTTTTGTAGTGTGATATGTTAAAAGCATTCATGAATAGGCATCTACCTTAGTGTATTCCAAATTGTGCTTTCAGTGGTGACGGGAAGAAGACCAATTATTATCATCATCAGTGAAAAAAGATTGAACCAGCTCCATCACATTTGTAAGTCTGGGCATTTTAACCACTTTAGCTTTTTGGACGTAGCTCCTACATCCAAAAATGCATGCTGGACGTAGGAGCTACATCAATGAAAAAACCCGTTGCCGCCCGTTCGCCCGTCTCCTAGGACAAAACTAAGGAGAAAAAGTGAACTGGATCGGGCCCGTAATGTCTAATTTGGTAAGGTGATATTTTCCCCATAAGGTTTACCAGGAGAGCACTAGAGATGTCGCGAACCTCCAATTTTCGGTTCGCGAACCTCCGCGAAAGGTTCGGTTCGCGAAAAAGTTTGCGAACCGCAATAGACTTCAATGGGGAGGCGAACTTTGAAAATTTTAAAAAATTCTACTGGCTAGAAAAATGATAGAAAACATGTTTCAAGACCTCTAATATCTGAAGGCACACCTGATTGAGTGAAATACACATCACTGCTGGAGGACCCACCCTCCCTCCCTCCTCCAAGCAAGGTCCTTTATACCATTTGACTCGGTTGTCTGCCTACACTAATTAGTTATGGGACAGCTGCTACACACTCTGCTAGGGAGATTTTAATTAGCCTCTTGTGGGTCTCCTCCTTCCTCCCTTCTACCTATTTCCTCCTCCCTCCTGCCGGAGGCAGGAGGGTCTCTTCTGCCAGGGAATTATACTATTTTAAAAACCAGTATACATCATACCATGGCTGGGAATCAAACCCAGCTCTCACTGTGTGGTGGCCAAGCCACCCTAACCACTGTACCACTACAGTAGTAAGGGAAGCTGGCCTAAAATTTACGATTTATGCTCAATGCAATAGAAACATGTTGCTTACAGGGAACCTTAACTGAGAGTGATATGGATGTTTCCTGTAAACAATACCAGTTCCCTGGCAGTCCAGCTGATCTTTGTGACTGCAATAGTGGCTGAATCACACCCTGAAACAAGCATGCAGCTAATCCAGTCTGACTTCAGTCAGAGCACCTGATCTGCATGCTTGTTCAGGGGCTGTGGCTAAAAGTATTAGAGACACGGGGTCAGCAGGCAATCCAGGCAACTGGTATTATTTTAAAAGGAAAAACCCATATCCTTCTCCGTTTAGGTTCCCTTTAAAGATTTGTAGCATAAAAGCCAACTCACATTGGCTGGGATTTGAACCTGGGTCTCACTGTGTGGTGGGCATGCACCCTAACCACTGTACCAACTGAAGCTGGCCTAAAAATTACCATTTATGCTCAATGCAAGAGAAAAAGTAGACAAGACAAATAACATTTATATCACACTTTTCTCCTGGCGGACTCAAAGCACCAGAGCTGCAGCCACTAGGGCATGCTCTATAGGCAGTAGCAGTGTTAGGAAGAGAGAGAGATATGAATCTACCTGGCTATCTGGGGTTCTCTTTGGACAACTGTTGAACACAAAAGAGAAGGCCATGTCTGGCTACATATCTGTAAGCAGTGGCTGCATGGTATAATGGTTAAGGGCTCTGCCTGTGACACAGGAGACCAGAGTTCAAATCTCAGCTCTGTCTGTTCAGTAAGCCAGCACCTATTCAGTAGGAGACCTTAGGCAAGTCTCCCTAACACTGCTACTGCCTATAGAGCATGCCCTAGTGACTGCAGCTCTGGTGCTTTGAGTCCGCCAGGAGAAAAGTGTGATATAAATGTTATTTGTCTTGTCTACTTTTTCTCTTGCATTGAGCATAAATGGTAATTTTTAGGCCAGCTTCAGTTGGTACAGTGGTTAGGGTGCATGCCCACCACACAGTGAGACCCAGGTTCAAATCCCAGCCAATGTGAGTTGGCTTTTATGCTACAAATCCTTAAAGGGAACCTAAACGGAGACGGATTTGGATTTTTACTTTTAAAATAATACCAGTTGCCTGGATCGCCTGCTGATCCTGTGTCTCTAATACTTTTAGCCACAGCCCCTGAACAAGCATGCAGATCAGGTGCTCTGACTGAAGTCAGACTGGATTAGCTGCATGCTTGTTTCAGGGTGTGATTCAGCCACTATTGCAGTCACAAAGATCAGCTGGACTGCCAGGCAACTGGTATTGTTTACAGGAAACATCCATATCACTCTCAGTTAAGGTTCCCTGTAAGCAACATGTTTCTATTGCATTGAGCATAAATGGTAGATTTTAGGCCAGCTTCACTTACTACTGTAGTGGTACAGTGGTTAGGGTGGCTTAGCCACCACACAGTGAGAGCTGGGTTCGATTCCCAGCCATGGTATGATGTATACTGGTTTTTAAAATAGTATAATGCCCTGGCAGAAGAGACCCTCCTCCCTCCGGTAGGAGGGAGGAGGGAATAGGTAGAAGGGTAAAAGGGTAGAAGGTGGGAGGAGACCCACAAGAGGCTAATTAAAATCTCCCTAGCAGAGTGTGTAGCAGCTGTCCCTTAACTAATTAGTGTAGGCAGACAACTGAGTCAAATGGTATAAAGGACATTGCTTGGAGGAGGGAGGGTGGGCGGGCCTCCAGCAGTGAGAGAAGTGTGTTTGACAATAACATGTCTGCTGACAGTGATATGGAGGGTCAAAGTTTTGCTCAATAGAGCATTATGGGGCGAATTAACCCTCCTGGCGGTCTATTAAAAACCGCCAGGGGGCAGCGCAGTCGGTTTTTTGATTTTTTTTTTAAATCATGTAGCGAGCTACATGATAGCCGCTGCTTAGCGGCATCCCCCCAGCCCTGCCGATCGCCTCCAGCGATAGGTGATCAGGAAATCCCGTTCAAAGAACGGGATTTCCTGGAGGGCTTCCCCCGTCGCCATGGCGATGGGGCGGGATGACGTCACCGATGTCATGGACGTCGTGACGTCTAAGGGAGTCCCGATCCACCCCTTGCCGCTGCCTGGCGCTGATAGGCCAGGCAGCGCAGGGGTCTAGGGGGGGGCTGTGTTGCGACGTGAATAGCGGCGATCGAGCGCGGGGCGGCAGCGATCGAAGTGCCGACGCAGCTAGCAAAGTGCTAGCTGCGTTCAGCAAAAAAAAAATGACTCAAATCGGCCCAGCAGGGCCTGAGAAAACCTCTTGCGCGGTTACCGCCAGGAAGGTTAAACTTCCGCAAAAGTTCGCCTGATGCAGGCGAACGCAAACCTCCAAAGTTCGCCTGGAACCGTTCGCAGGCGAACCGTTCGCGACATCTCTAGAGAGCACCTTTCCTTCCAACAGTACGTCAAGGTTAGTAAAAAATTCCTGCACACCTCCATTTATCCCAAATCTGTCTGGCTATTGTAAAGGGTAAACGGCAGTAGTTATTATATAAAGGCTCCAGAATGGCATTGGGGTGGCAATATTTATCTATTTTATTCCATTGTTTCCAATCCATGAGGATGGCTAACATAATTTTAATTTCCAGAGTTTATTCATGCTGTTTTTATAATATATATAATATATATCATCCATGGAGGATGTTGGTGCTATATAAATAATTATCATTAGATGAGACAAATAACAAATATTTTCTCCTGGCAGACTCAAAGTGCTTGAGCTGCAGCCACCAGAGCACGCTCAGCTGGCAGTAGCGCATACGTCAAAAAAGGGCGTCGGGGAAAAAAGGGTGCGGGTTCAAACGATAAGCACGAATAGCGTTTAAAAAAATATTGTGCTGCATTTCGTTTAAAAATAATGTTTTACAAATTTATAAATCATTAAATAATGTGTATGAAATTGGCAATTGTGAAAACGTTAATCTTCCCGGTTTCAAAAGTGAAACTTATAATTACGTTTACGATAGTATATGTTTAATCGTTGTAATTGTATATTATTGTGAATAACCGTCATGTATTGTTTCTTCTTATAATAAAATTTGAAAATATTGTTTATAACGATGATATAAATATAACAAAGTTCGTAATAAGTGTGGTAAAACATTAGTAAGTATTACT
Source organism: Hyperolius riggenbachi (assembly GCF_040937935.1). Classification (NCBI taxonomy): domain Eukaryota; kingdom Metazoa; phylum Chordata; class Amphibia; order Anura; family Hyperoliidae; genus Hyperolius; species Hyperolius riggenbachi. The sequence continues at coordinate 179,639,934 of NC_090656.1, read as the reverse complement.
AAAATTTTACTAAAACTATACCTAACCCTATTCTCACACAGAACCCTCCCTGTACCTACCCCTAACCCCTAGACCCCCCTGGTGGTGCCTAAACCTAAGACCCCCCTGGTGGTGCCTAAACCTAAGACCCCCCTGGTGGTGCCTAAACCTAAGACCCCCCTGGTGGTGCCTAAACCTAAGACCCCCCTGGTGGTGCTTAAACCTAAGACCCCCCCCCCGCCTTAGTGATCGCTTTATTGTGTGGAGAATAAGGTTTTAAAAACAGTAAAGGATAAAATATATTACAATTTACGTTACGTACTGATCGCTTTATTTTGTGAATAATAATGTTTTACAAACAGTAAGGGATAACATTTTAATATTGTTAACGACAATGATCATGGGGAAATGTGGAAAACATTAATTAGCAAAAATCTAATAATAAAACGTTATTTTACGCGGGCGCCCTTTTTTCCCGGTGGGCGCCCGTCAAACGATAATTAATATGGCAGTCTATGGCGGCGGCCTTTTTGTCCACTTGCCTCATGCGCCCGAATTTACTGTTTACGGCAGTAGCAGTGTTAGGGAGTCTAGCTCAAGTACTCTTTACTGAATAGGTACTGGCTTACTGAACAGGAAGAGCCAAGATTCATACCCAGGTCGCCTTTGTCAGAGGCAGAGCCTTTAATCATTACACTATCCAGCAACTATTATTTCTAACACCTAATAACAACAGTTTTAGTTCCCTTTAGTTGATGTTTTGGAGAATACAACAGAAAGGATCAAATCACTGAAAGGATATCTAGCCACTGTATTTAAAAAAGGAAAAAAAAAAAAAAAAGAAACCTGATTAAACCCAGTATCATGACTATATATTAGTATTAGTTATATTCTCTTTTATATTATCATGATCCCATTATTACCATATTGTACATACTGTTTTAACTTGAAAAATGAAATGAATCAAAATATCATGTTTCTTTTTTGTCAGCAGTATGTACTTGAAGAGAATATTCTTGAATTTATCAGCACTTTGAATGAGAAAAAAGAAATCGAATACATCAGCAGTAAATGTCAAATACAGTTTTATTGAGGACACTTCTATGCTTATCCTGCTACAAGACTGAATTATAAATATATTTTCCTAAAGCAAAAGCATTCATATAAAATTGAAGTGAAGTACTTGTAAAAGATATTTTGGGCAGAAACTAGTTACTTTGCTGCAGGGTTATTCATGATTGAAAGAAACAAAGTTCACCAACAGAATTCTGAACTGAAAAGGAATTCATTTTTCAACAGCTTAAGGAAGATCTCCACACAGTGCCACATAATGTTAAGGGTGATGTTGAATGTGCTTATGAAAATATTATTTGTGGAGGTATTAATTTTTTTGGGAGAACCAGCAATAGGTAAATGCTTGGAAGAACAAAGAGAAATCGAGAGCCCGATATGGTGTAGTATTGTTAAGTTGGTTGTGGTTAAAAGCAAAATATTTAGATATACTCACAAACATGGGTTACCCATAGGCAACCACTTCAAGTGCAGGTGGGGAGTATTAGAACCTGACCCCACTCAGGTTTTTAAGATGTCGCTCTCTGTAGATAGGAAACGGGGTAGCACCCCTCCACCGAGGGTGGACTCAAGATTTCAGCAAGGCTTGGTGTACAGAGGCGCCAGAGTAGAATAAAAACGTTTAAAAACCGTCTAAAAGAGGGGGATGTTCAGGTGGACTTACCTCCCTCAAAAATATAAAACTCAATTGAGTCACAATATATCAATACAAAAATATTTTATTGAACTCCACTTAGTGCAACGCGTTTCGCAGGCGTGGTCCCGCCTCATCAGGCAAACAGGAGCACAACTCAATGGGTCTAGATGCAGAAGTGAGCGCCTCTGTTCACATTCTGCATCTAGACCCATTGAGTTGTGCTCCTGTTTGCCTGATGAGGCGGGACCACGCCTGCGAAACGCGTTGCACTAAGTGGAGTTCAATAAAATATTTTTGTATTGATATATTGTGACTCAATTGAGTTTTATATTTTTGAGGGAGGTAAGTCCACCTGAACATCCCCCTCTTTTAGACGGTTTTTAAACGTTTTTATTCTACTCTGGCGCCTCTGTACACCAAGCCTTGCAGCAATAGGTAAAGCAAGGAATATTTTAATTTTAACTTTGTTAGTGAATATACAGTACGTGTTACTCTGGTAGCCAGCAGAGTCGGTAGTTGGTAAAGGAGCAAAAAAAAGGCAGAGGTAATAAATTATTTTACTGGCATTACTAGTACATGCATTTGTTAGTTTATGTGCAGTATTTATTTATTCTAAATGTTACATACAGGAGGTGCCAGTGGGGCATAAAATACATTAAGAGCTGGTTAAAAAGAGTAGTGGTGGACTTGCCTCCAAAATGTAGTCTTTTCCCCTGGTGGAAGTAGCGGAGGAGATAACTGACAGCAACAGAGCAAAAGGAGCTCCAAGAAGACAGTGGCAAAGACAACATTCCGCAGGGCACATTTCAGTGAGATGAAATGGTCCAGCTCTAAGGGTATTGTTGCAATAATCTTGTGTTGCAAGAGCTCTACCTATTTAAAAAAAATTAGTTTAACATAGCTGTGCAGGAAGTACCTCTGCCTTGGAACACCAAGCATTAAAATAAATCTTTAAGGTTAGGAAGGGAAAAATCAGATACTTACCTTGGGTAACCCCCAGAGGCTGGGGAAGTCTACCTTTACCAAGGTGCGTGCAAGAGGAACCCTTGAAGCATAGTTGCACTTTCTGCCAAAGCAGGTTTGTGCTATAGCAAAATGAGTGAACTATTGACAAGGGTAGACAGGAGAATTTTCAGAGTGGACAGCAAAGGAACAGCGTAGAGGATCAGGGCAGGGAAAGCTTCTGGATAATTCTGTGGCTTCAGTCTATTGAGGTAAGTAACCAAATTGGGCACTTTTTTTTTCTAGCAGCTTTCAGGGTAGTTATTTCAAGGAGGGGGGTGGTTAGTTTTTCTTTTTTTCTTTTTGCTGGAGGTTTATGTGAAGGGAAGGTTTGCTAAGACACATTAGCCCATATTTGATTTTTTTTTTTTTATCACTGGACATGGGAAGAACTTGGGAAAAAAATATATTTTAAGCCTCGAACAAGTAGAGAAATACTCAAAATAATTGATAGTACTACTTTATCTATTTAAAAACAAAAATGAATTATCAGATAATAATTTTTCAACTTCATCACTTGACAACCGCAGCATTAACCCCTCCTAACAACCAGGCTCATTTTTGCAGCACTGGGCTGTGCAGGCTTTTCAGCCTCCTGCACAGCCCAGCTATGGAGCCCAGCGATCGGACTCACCTCCTTTTTTTGTCCCTAAGGGGACACGCCTGAGGTGTCCGATTGCTGTGGCCATTTTCTTTTTCTCAGCCTCTATGAGGCTGTTTCTCCCTCCCTCCCTCCTCCCCTCCATAATCTTTATGGAACAGGAAAGTGATACGACCTGTTCCGCTTCTCATAGGCAACAGCCTATGAGAGGACGTCGCTCCCCGGCCAATTAGAGGCCGGGGATTGCCGATCTCGTACAGCGCTGCCGGGGACTGAAGCGCTGTACAGTTGTAAACAAAGGGGATTTCTTTCCCCTTTCATTTACAAACAGCCTGCTAGCCACGATCGGCGGCTAGCAGGCTAATTACAGAACTCCGTGCCGTTCCCTGGGAAACTGCAGCCCCAGGACTTGATGCCAATCGGGGTTAGGCGGTCCTGGGGCTGCCGCCGCTGCCACCCCCATCGGCGTTTGGCGGTCCCCAGATGGTAAAAAAAACAAACATTATCTTCTGGGAGAAATCTCTAATAGGGGCCAAGGAGAGGGAATAAACTTGCAAGTTAGAGGAGAAGTAAAGAGGCAACAACAGTAAGACATTTTGTTTATCTATGACGTGGTAGCGAGAGCAGATATAGTAGAGTTTGCTTCTTTATATCTTCTTTATTTCACAAAGGAACACTGAGAAGAAAACTTAGCAATTTGGTGACACAATGGTAAAGACGCGCCATGTTTCCATCAAAGGCTGAAGAACACAGTTTCATTTTCTCTGGCCCTTAGGCATGTTATATACTTAATAAAGCAGTGGTGTTAGCCCACAAAATGCATTGTTGTCAGCTCAATAAACTCTAAGCTATTGTGGTTGTTTGAAATTACATCTAATCTTTTCTCCATTTTAAATAGTATTTTTTCATTGTGCATTTTCCCTTCCTCCTTTCCATGCCATATGTTCATTACTACCACTATTCAAAGCACATACGTATGTAATACTAGCCTAAGCACAATGGAAAACGACTTCTGTGGTTGCAAGAGGATCTCTGGTGTTTCTCTCTAATGCAAGGGCCCCAGAGAGGTTGCAACCTCTGCAGCCCGTATTACTGTTCCACTCTGTAGCATCAAAAAAGAGGCTGAATCTTTATATACTTCACTTGCATCAACAGTTTCTTGCAGGATTAGATTTTGGGAGTGATCCTCAAATCAATGGTCTTCTAGTCCTGCAAAGATCCAAATTGTAACATTCAAAATTTCAGTACTATGCACTGGGTGTGAAACTAATGACTTATTCTTGTACATTGGTTTGTCTTCCCTGACTGTGTCCTTTTGTGGTGGTTTATGTAGATTTGACCTTAATTGTAATTTCTGTTGCCCCAATATAATGCCCATGGCCACATTTACTACATTGTAAAAAGATGTCTTCTCGCTGGAAGAGCAGCAGTATGCAAGGCCGGTTTATATTTTTTCACCTATAGGCCAACATTCCTGTGGCTTCCCTCCGGTGTACAACAGGCCCTTTTATCCATGTGCAGCACTCTCTTCCATGTTAACATCCATGTATAACAGCTCCACTCTTTCATATACTGTTCCCTTTAAAAGGAACTGCCCCTCCATGTGTAGCCTTCAGATTTCAGTTGCAGTCTCCTCTTCTATAGGCAGCAACACCTCTTCTATGGCCAGCTGCCTGTCAGGGACTCAAATACGAGATCCAGCAATGTGGCCATCTCCGCCTAGAGACGGCCAGGTACTGGCAATTCTCGGTGTGTGGGGTTCTCGAGTGAGCATAGCAACCCCAGTGTCCTTACCAATACATCCTGGAGCTTAAAGGGGACAGATGCATCTGATCAGGTGTCTATCCTACATTCTGGTCAGCTGACACTCAGGCAGGGATGCTGCATGATTGGTTGAATGTTGTGTGGCTGGCCACTGATTGGGTGAATCCACTATTTAAGCCTGTCTTGCTTTGTGTTCATTGCCCGTGATAGCATTAGCAGTTGCTAATTGCTGGGTGCTCTCCTGCCTGTGTTATTGTGGATTGATTTGCCTGGATTTTTGCCTCGATTACCGCCTGGATTGACCTTTGCTTGGAACTGACCATCTGTGATTGCCGCCTGGACCGACCACTGCCTGTCTCAACTTTGATTTGGATTTTCACTTTCGGCAGGTTTCATCTTTTGTGTGACCCTTGACTCGTTTTCACCTTCCTGCCTGTGTTGTCACGTGGTTACTGTTGATATCTTTGCCTTCACTTTATAAAACCATATACCTTGCGCATTAAGACCTGAGTGCAACCAAAGTCAGGTAGACATTGCTCTGTCTCCTGTTCAAGCGGGGACATGCCACACAGGGTGATAGATTGTGGAATAGGGACTGATACGAAGTAGGGTAATCTTTGCCCCTTTGGACAGCAGCCACCCAAGGTCTAGGCCTCATCAGCCTTTCAAAAAATTCAGCCCGGGCAATCCCCCCTCCTAACAACAAATTAGAGTGGTTGCAAAGGAAAAACAAATACGCCTAAAGAATCACTCTAATGCTTGCTGTTTAGTGTCTTATCTGTATACTGTTTATATTGTACCTAATTTTAGATTTTGCCTATGCAGCATATACCATGGTTTAATATTTCACTGCAGCTGATAAAGCAATTCATTTTTTTTGAATGTTCAACACAAACATTTCATGCCAAGGGCTGAATTACAGAAGCAGATTTTAAAATTTGTTCTTATTGCCACATTTACTGAATGTCTTGGCTCAGCTAATAGTGTTTATGGCCCTGTCATTACAATGTTGCCAGGACCGCAGGTGGAATCATTTAACAGCAAGCATAATACCTTAAATATTGATCCTTTTATTGCCAAAAAGCACTGCAGGACAGTGTAAAACAGTTCTCAGTAGGTCATCACAATAATGAAAATGTAAATAACAAGACACGACTACTAGATTTTTGCCATTCATTTCTCATAATATTGCTACATTTACTAACACACAATGATTTTAAAATGGCAGGTTTCATTATATCTTGTCAGAAACAGTAAAGTAAGGAATTCTCCAGCTAATAAAGAAAAAGGAGATGCTATTAAATGATTATGAATGTTGCCTTTCAGCAGTGGAACACAATAAAGATCAGCCTTGTACAAATGTACTGGAGTATTTTACAAGGGAGCTATTTTGTGTAGCAGATATGTGTTAAAAATAGAACTCGCTGTTAGTATGCATTCTAAAAGGACACGGTGCAGGGAGGAGAATATGCAGTAAAATAGGAACTAATGTTTATATATCCTAATGCACTGGAATATTTTTTTATGGATATTTTGTGACTTAGGTGGTTATTTTCATGGTGCATGACAAAATGAACCATAAACATAAGCATCTGCTAATGTGGTGAGTACCATCTGAAAACTTGAATTTTGCCTGAAAAAAAATAGAAACAAAAAAATTATAGCAATAGGCAGATTGCAAACTTTTACGCACATTTAACATGCATAACAGAATTTGCATGCAATTTGCATTTTTGTGAATCTGCGTTTGCTGCACATCTAGTGCAAGTCAATGGCATCGCATTTGACTTGTGTTCGTGTGTGAAATGCCCTACATGTATGTTTTTTTTTTTTTCCCCACATCCGACATGCAACTTGCAAACAGTGCATGTCAAAGGGAGTTGCATTGTTTTGCATTTCAAATGTGAACATTTGCATTTGAATGTCATGTAAGTAAGGGCTGGAACCCACAAGGGCATTTTAGTGAGCATTTCGGGAGCGTTTAAAAAAGCTTGCGTTTTCCCAAAACGCTCAGCTAATGTAAATGGATGGGGCAACTTCCACTGGAGCGATTGCAATTCCTAAAATCGCAAGCGCAGGACATGCAGCATTTTGGGAGCATTAGCGCTTCAATGTAATGTATTTAAGCACTGGCAAATCACTCATGAATCGCTACACATAGCGATTTGAGTGCGATTGCAAGCTGTAATAAAATTCTGATACATTGAAAGGACCAATCAGAATTAAAATTGCTAATTGCTACACAATCGCTGGCAAAAAGCTTACACTGTTTCAGAATCAGAATCAGAATCTTTATTATCGCCAAGCACGACTGGGTCGTGCCCGAAATTGGGCTTGGCACGTACAGGGTACTGATACAGGATATAGATACAGATACAGGACAAAACAAGCAGTCAGGAAGGAACACATTTGCAGAGAGAGACAATGTAGCATAAGTAACAACACAAAAAACACACAAAAAACAACCAAAAGAAAGTCAAAAGAAAAGTCGGCTTCAGCTAGAGCGCCGTCTATGTGTAGTGTGCCGCAGTGCCGGCACACTGTTTGGTGTGGGGATGGGCAGTTACGTGGAGAGAGTTCAGAAGGTTGACAGCCGAGGGAAAGAAACTGTTTTTATGCCTTGAGGTCTTGGTGAAGATGGACCGGAACCGGAGTCTCCGGCTCGAGGGGAGCTGACTAAAGAAGCGGTGGCCTGGGTGCGAGGGGTCGCTGGTGATCTTTAATGCTCTGGAGTACAGCCTGGACTGGTAAAGGAGGTCCAGAGAGGGAAGGGATCTCCCGATGATCCTCTCCGCTGATCTGATGACCCTCTGCAGTTTGAGTCTGTCGCTGGCAGAGGAGCTGGCGTACCAAACCAGGATGGAAGAGCATAGGACAGATTCGATTGTAGCGGTGTAGAAGTTTGTCAGAAGTTTTTGGGCCATACCAAACTTTTTTAGTTGGCGGAGAAAGAAAAGTCTCTGTTGGGATTTCCTCTGTGTGGAGGCAGTGTTGGCCTTCCACTTCAGGTCATTAGAGATAGTTGTGCCCAAAAGGCGGACGCTGGGGACTCTTTCCACCTCCTTGCCATCGATGCAGATTGGGGGCGGGGTGGAGGCGCATCTCCTGAAATCAACAATCATCTCCACAGTTTTCGCTGTGTTTAGAACCAATCCGTTCTCTCTGCACCAGTGACAGACACCTTCAACCTGGTGGCGGTACTCTTTCTCATCATTATTGGTGATGAGACCGACAATGGTCGTGTCGTCAGCGAATTTGATTACTTTTACCGAGTCTGACGTGGATTTGCAGTTATTTGTATATAGAGAGAACAGAAACGGCGACAGAACGCAGCCTTGTGGGGCTCCTGTGTTGGTGATCCTAGGTTGTGAGGAGATAGTGCCCAGCCTAACAACCTGGGACCTATTGGTGAGGAAGTCCGTGATCCACAGGCGCAGGGTGGGGTGGACTCCTATTGCGGCCAGATTGTCTTGCAGTATTTTGGGGCTGATGGTATTGAATGCTGAGCTGAAGTCCAGTAGAAGGATCCTGGCGTAGGAGTCTGGTCTGTCCAGGTGATCATAGACGAGCTCCAAGCAGATGTTAATGGCATCATCAGTGGACCTGTTTGCTCTGTACGCAAACTGGTGTGGATCTAGCAGTCCCTCTGTGGAGTGCTTAAGGAGGGGGAGCACCATGCTTTCAAAAGCCTTCATGATCACGGATGTAAGTGCCACGGGCCTGAAGTTGTTGAGGTCAAGGGTACCCTGCTTTTTGGGGACGGGGATAATGGTGGACCTCTTGAAGCATGCGGGTACTTTGCCTCCCTGGAGGGACCTCGTGAGGATGGAAGAGAGGGTGGGAGCAAGCTGACGAGCGCAAGTTTTCAGGCAGGCTGGTGACACACCATCCGGACCGGAGGCTTTCCTAGCATTTAGCCTTAGCAGGTGTTTCAGTACATCCGCCTCCCTCACTGTCGGTGGGGGCGGGTTCGGGCCCAGGGCGTCAAAGTCAGAGGATTGTGCAGGCGGCTGTGGGAGTCCCACAGGTGTTGGCTGGTTCTCGAATCTGCAGTAGAAGTCGCTGAGACTCTCTGCCAGCTCAGTGCTAGGTGTAGTATGCTGAGGGGGAGGTTTGTAGTTGGTGGCAGCCTTAAGCCCTTTCCACACAGCTCGTGAGTCGTTTGAGGAGAGGTTCTGTTCCAGATTTTCCGCGTAGCACTTCTTAGCGGACCTCAGTTCCCTGTTTAGGTCGTTCCTTGCCCTCTTGTAGTCCTCCTGGTTGCCGGACTTGTGTGCAGCTTCTTTGCTGCGTCGCAGTTGTCGAAGTCTTTTTGAGAACCACGGTTTATCGTTTGGATATAGTTTGAAGGATTTTGTAGGGATGCAGGAGTTCTCGCAGAAGCCAATGTACGAGGATACATTGTCTGCCCACTCGTCCAGGTTAGGCGATTCCAGAGCCTTCCAGTCTGTGCAGTCAAAACAGGCCTGAAGTTGTAGTTTAGCCTCACTTGACCACACTTTGAAGGATTTGGTGACAGGTTTCGAGGTTTCCAGGCACCTTTTGTAAGTTGGTATCAGGTGGATGATGCAGTGGTCAGATGAGCCTAGTGCTGCCCACGGTGTCGCTTTGTATGCATCTTTCAGGACCGTGTAGCAATGGTCGAGGGTGTTGGTATTTCTGGTGGGGCAGGTGATGTGCAGATGGAAGTGGGGCAGCTCAATACGGAGGTTGGCCTTGTTGAAGTCCCCCAAGATGATGAACATCGAGTCCGGGAGGGCTGTCTCCCACTGCATGATGGTATCACTGAGATCACGCAGGGCAGCATTTACCTCTGCATCAGGAGGGATATACACACCCACGAGGACGTAGGAAGAGAACTCTCTGGGCGAGTAGATTGGCCTGCAAATGATGAGGAGGAGTTCAAGTTCTGGCGTGCATTTCTTGGCCAGTACGGAGGTGTTTGGGCACCAGACAGAGCTGATGTAGAAGCAGATGCCGCCCCCTTTCTTTTTACCAGAGAGGGTGCTGTCACGGTCTGCTCGGATGAGGCTGAAACCTGGGAGCTGGAGGGCACTCTCAGGGATGTCGTCATGAAGCCACGTTTCGGTAAAGCAGAAGACTGGGGTGTTGTTGCCGAGTTCCCTCTTGTCGCTGAGGAGTCTCAGTTCATCTAGCTTGTTAGGGAGGGAGCGGACGTTTGCTAGGAGGACCGCGGGGATGGATGACCGCAGGCCTCTCCTCTTCAGCCTCGCCCGAACACCTGATCGACAGCCCCTGCGGCGTTGGTTGGTGTGAGGCCAGGACGTAGAAGCGGTGATTTCTTGGACGTGGTTCCAAACAGAGTTGGTCAGGAGCCTGTCCTCCGGATGAAGGGCTGAGATATGTTCCCATTTGAGTAGCTGTGCCCTGGAGTAGGAGGTACGAGGGGGGTAGAGTAGCGTTGGAGGCATGGATGGTAACCCAGCACTGTGCAACATGGTATGTACACCAGTAATAGTGATGGTACTAGTGCGCACAGAAGTGCGCTAACAGGCCGTCTGTGGTGTGACATAGATGTAAAAATAACATGTGCAATACAGTCCATCCGCCGTGTGGCGCAGATGTAAGAGGCATGTGCAATACAGTCTATTGGTAGTGTGACTCAGATGTAAAGGGCCTGTGCAATAAACAGTCCATCCGCAGTGTGACACAGATGTAAAGGGCCTGTGCAATAAACAGTACATCAGCAATGTGACACAGATGTGAAAAGCACGTGCAATAACAGTCCATCAGCAGTGCGACACAGATGTGAGGGGCATGTGCAATAACAGTCCATCAGCAGTGTGACACAGATGTAAGGGGCATGTGCAATAACAGTCCATCAGCAGTGCAGCACAGATGTAAGGTGCATGTGCAATAACAGTCCATCAGCAGTGTGACACAGATGTAAGGTGCATGTGCAATAACAGTCCATCAGCAGTGTGACACAGATGTAAGGGGCATGTGCAATAACAGTCCATCAGCAGTGTGACACAGATGTAAGGGGCATGTGCAATAACAGTCCATTAGCAGTGTGACACAGATGTAAGGGGCATGTGCAATAACAGTCCATCAGTAGTATGACACAGATGTAAGGGGCATGTGCAAGAACAGTCCATCCGCAGTGCGACACAGATGGAAGGGGCATGTGCAATAACAGTCTATCAGCAGTGTGACACAGATGTAAGGGGCATGTGCAATAACAATCCATCCGCAGTGCGACACAGATGTGAGGGGCATGTGCAATAACAGTCCATCAGCAGTGTGACGGATGTAAGGGGCATGTGCAATAGCAGTCCATCCACAGTGCAACACAGATGAAGGGGCATGTGCAATAACAGTCCATCCGCAGTGCGACACAGATGAAGGGGCATGTGCAATAACAGTCCATCCGCAGTGCGACACAGATGAAGGGGCATGTGCAATAACAGTCCATCCGCAGTGCGACACAGATGAAGGGGCATGTGCAATAACAGTCCATCCGCAGTGCGACACAGATATAAGGGGCATGCGCAATACAGTCCATCAGCGGTGTGACTCAGATGTAAGGAACAAAGCTTGTGTAGTGAACAGTTCATCCGCAGTGTGACCCAGATGCAAGGTGCATGTGCAACCGACTTTCAGCAGTGTGTCACAGTTACAATAACAGACTATCAGCAGTGCATCTGTGGTGCAATACAGTCCCCCAGCGAAGAGCATTCCATGCACAAGGCAGACCAACATCCGCAGCGCACAGCCAATGCTCACACCAGTGCAAGGGCACCAGGTGGCACACACTTTTCCTAGAGAAGGCAGCGATGGTGCCCCTGGTTGCACCCTGCATCACCAGCTAAAAAGGCCTGAAAGACCATGTGGCAGAGGCCAGAAAAGACAGGGGTCTCACCTGGTGGAAGATGGAGGGTGGGATCAAAGTCCCGGTGCAGTGGAAGGGCTGGATCCGGTGTGAGGAGGCCTCCCCAGTGCTGCTCAATAGCCTCCGAGCAGTGCTGTGGTCCTTTGGGACTAGCAGGCAGCAGGAAGTGTGGGAGCAAAGGGCCGTCTGGATGGCCTGATGTCGGCTGCTCCACGTGGGTGGCCTTCCTCTTTTCCCCGCCGGCTTCGCTCGGTTAGGTTACCTAACTTAGGTAGCTGGGGCGCTCCGCACCCTATGCGGTCCAGGAGTGGAGGAGGTGGCGTCTGGCTGCGGGGACAGGGAGGCTGACTGGCAGCGGGAGCTGTACTCTGCGCTGAGGATCCGGCAGAGGCAGCCGCGGTCCGGGACTGGGAGCCGGCCCACTGAAGGTGAGCGTTGGCTGGTGCAGGCATACGGTCGCCGATGATTCGCATCGGCTGGCCTGGCTTGGGTGGGTTCTGGAGGGTACTGGCCGAGGGAGCGGATCCGCGGTGCATGTAGAGCGCCGCTCTTGATCCAGGGCTGCGGCACACGTGCTATTGCGGGTCGCTGCTCCACGTGGGTGGCCTTCCTCTGTTCCTCTGTTTAAAATCTCTCCCAAAAGCGCCGGGAAATGCTCATGAAATCGCTTACAAAACTCTGAATAAAAACGCTAGTGATTGCGATAGCATTTTTGCGATTTGTAGTGGGTTCTAGGCCTACAGATAGTTTCATGTAAACTAACTTCATTGGTATGCCCAGAAAAGCACAATGCAAAAATTCACATAAAAAAAAAGCGCAAAAAAAAAAAAGACGGACAGACAGACAGAAATCAAAGCACAGTGATAAGTGTGAAGGCTGCCTTAGGGCTCTTTTATACTACAAAGTCTCTAAAGGCAATTGCAATATGATTTCTTTTTGATTTTGTTGCAATTTTGTTGTGATTTTTACTGGATACTAGGAGCAAAAGGAGAAACACAAAAGAAATGCAACGTGCAGGACTTGTGATCAGGCAAAATTGGATTGCCCTATAATAAAGGGTTCCTGCAATTTGTATAATGTTGCTGTGTTTTCCATTTACATGCAAATTGCAAAAAAAAAAAAAAAAAAAAAAAAAAAAAAAACGCATAAAAACACAAGAACAATGCAGGAAGACCACATGTAGTATAAATCAGCCTTGTGGTTCAGCGGTTCTTTTTCTGAAATAGACAATATTGTTGTTTTTTTTTCAGGATGAAGAGGGCTTTTTAATGTTATATAAAAAAGCCAAACTTAAAAAAAAATGTTTTTACTTTGACGCAATTTTTTTTTAAAAAAAAAAGTGGAGTTAACATGTATTTTTTTCCTTAAAACTATCAAGGTCTCTTGAGTGTAGAGAGACCCCATTTGTGCATTTATTTCCAATTTGGTATTATTGGATGTCACATGAAAAAAAGTGTATGTATTTGGGTTTTGGAAGAACAAAAATTATAGAGCAATAGGTTTTTTTACACTATATTTCTCTTACAAAGAAAGGCTTTATTCAAGTTTAGTAAATAACATGGTCAATTGACAAGTCAGGTACAAACCATCATAACAAGTCATACAATCGGCAATCATAGCAAGATAAGAAGGAGGAAAGAGAAAAGCATTCAGAAGAGAGCTCTAGGTGCTCGGATTTAAATTCTCGCAATAAGTAGACCATGGATCCCAGATAGAGTTGAATCTATCAAGGTTATCAATTGAGGCATAAAATAGTCTGTCAGTTAGTTTAATATTGTTCATCCTGTCAGAGATCAGGGCAATGGAAAGAGTGGCAGTTTTCCATTTCAGAGCTATGGCCCAGAGAGCTGATAACACCAAATATCTATATAGTTTCTGATATTTCTTTAAAATTACTGGGTTCGGGAAAAATAATAAGGCTTGCTTTTTGGTGATCTTAATAGTCAAAGAGAATATCTTAGAGGCCAGCTCGTTCCAATGAACCCAAAACTCTTGAGCGACCCTACAGTCCCAAAAGATATGGGAAAGGGAGCCATTGTTATTACAATTACGGAAGCATAAGGAGGAGACTATAGGGAATATCCTATGCAGTTTCATTGGGGTAAAGTACCAGCGAAGCATAAGCTTAATGGCAGTGTCCTTTAAGACATTGGAGGCTGAATTTGAAGCCACATTTGACCAAATTTTTGCCCAGGTGCCTAGATCCAGTTGTTCTCCTAGGTCTTGTTCCCATTTTAACATATAAGGCAATTTACTGTCAGTGCCCGTATCATTTAGTAGTAGGTAAATTTTTGAGATAGAGCCTCTGCCTCGGCCTTGGTTATAGTACATATTCTCGAAAGGTTTAAGGGGATCTTGTGGGATAGGGTTGTATAATGACTGAAAATAATGCTTGATTTGGCAATAGTGGAACATTTCTTCATCGGGAATAGATCTAGAGAAGCGAAAGTGATAGAAAGATGAAAACTTATCAGCTATCCAAAATTTATTGGCTGTGATTAAACCTTGGTCTTTCCACCAAGAGAAAGATTGGGGGTTTTCTAGGGCTGGGAGGAAATCTGGGTTACCCAAAAAGGATATCCGAGTAGACAAAATAGGGGCTAATTGAAATTGGGCTTGAGTGAGAAACCATAATTTGAGGGATTGGGCTACAATAGTATTAAGAGGGAGAATTTTGGAGACTATCTGCTTATTGGGAGAGGCTATTAGTGTAGGTAAATGATAAGGTTCAATTGAGCCTGCTTCAAACTGGCACCATAGTGGAGGATCCACCGTTTGGTTCCAGTCCAATAATTGAGAGGTACGGGCAGCTAAATAATAGAGCCATAAGTTGACCATGCCTATCCCGCCAGAAAGCTTATGCCGATATAATATTTTGGAACGGATACGAGGGGGTTTATTGTCCCATACAAATTTGTTAAGAAGGGATTGGAGTTGAGCTAGTTGACTCTTCCGAAGGAGGGTGGGCAAAGTCCTGAAATAATACAGCAGTTTAGGTAAAAGGATCATCTTACATGCCAGGCTGCGGCCTAGCCAGCCAATCTTATAAGTTGACCAGTCTTTAAGGTGTTTAGAGATGGTTGTAAATAAAGGGGGATAATTTGCTTCAAAAAGAGATGAATATTTGGGGGTCAAGAATACCCCCAGATACTTAAATTTTTGGTGTTGCCATTTAAAATCGAAATTCGCTTCTAATAGTTTAACTGCAGGTCTGGGAAGATTGATTGGCATGGCCGCAGACTTGGCAGTGTTAACCTCAAGTCCTGAGAAAGAGGCAAATTTTCCCAACAAAGGGAGCAATATTGGGAGTGAAGTGACAGGCTGAGATAAAAATAACAACACGTCATCTGCATAGAGCAACATTTTATAAGTTTCATCATAACCGTGGATGTCAGGGTGTTGGCGCAAGGCTTCCGCCAAGGGCTCCACAGCCAAGGCAAAAAGCAAAGGAGATAGTGGGCACCCCTGACGGGAGCCCCTGCGCAACCTAATGGGGTTAGAGCAAGCTCCTGGGATATGAATGTGGGTTACTGGGTCAGTGTAAAGAGCCTTTATAGCCAATACAAAAGGACCACATATACCAAAGGAGGGTAAAACCATATGTAAATACTCCCAGCCCACCGAATCAAAAGCCTTATTGAAGTCTAAGCTTAACATCAAGAAACGAGAGTCGGTGAGCTTGGAGTCCTGGATAAGATTAAGGGCTAAGCGGACATTGTCATACCCCTGGCGGCCTGGTATAAAGCCAGATTGTTCTTTTTGGATTAAGGAGTGCACCATCGAAGCCAGTCTGACAGAGAATTTTGGAGAATAATTTTATGTCATTATTAATGATTGAGATAGGTCGAAAATTATTAGGGAGGGAGTGGTCTAGGCCTGGCTTAGGGATTAGGGACATGTTGGCTGAGAGCATTTCTGGAGGAAAAGTCTCTCCTTTTAGGGCAGCGTTAAAGACAGGGGTCAAATGAGGGATTAATAAGTGTGCAAATTTTTTGTAATAAGTGGATGAGTATCCATCAGGACCAGGGGCAGAGGAGGATTTAAGTTCTTTAATTGCTATGGCTAGTTCATTGTGGGTGATAGGAGCGTTTAACCGTGATAATTGTTCAGAAGAAAGGTTGGGCAAGTTCAAAGAAGATAGCCAGGATGATGCCTGACTGGCTTCGATAGGGGCTGGTGAACCCAGGAGTTTAGAATAACATTTTTCAAAAATTCGGATGACTTGCTGGGGTAAAACCTCTAGGCGGCCACTATCATTCCTCAATTTATAAGCATGAGGGGGTTTATAAAAGTTATTCAATTTTCTGGCAAACATGGTGGAGGGGTTTTGCCCGTATAGCGTGAATTTGGCTTTTATAAATTTGAGAGCTTTTTCTGCCTTATTATTTAATAAAAGATTCAGTTCGGTCCGTTTATGTTGGAGCAACTGAACTAAGGAGGGGTCCATCGAGGAGCCATGTGACTTATATAGTGTTTCTAACTCTGAAGTAAGGGAGGCGATTTTTTGTGATCTGTCATTCTTTGCCTTAATAGCTTTTGATATGAGGATGCCTCTGATTGAGGGTTTATGGGCAGCCCATAGTAGCCCTGGGGAGAGATCAGGAGATGAGTTAAGGCAAAAATAATCTTCTATAGAGGCTGCTATCTCAGAACGGTCAGCCTCTGAGGCAATTAAACTGTCATTAAGGCGCCAGCGCTTATATGAGGGGGGTGGACCAAAGGAATTAAATTGAACCAAGACAAAATTATGATCTGACCAGGGGCAGATTTCTATGGAAGAAGCTGATATGCTGGCTGAAAAATGTGGAGTCAAAAATATATAATCTAGCCTAGCATAAGAACCTCTGGCATGAGAATAAAAAGTGTACTCCCGAGAGCCTATATTGAAAGCTCTCCAGATATCGACCAATTGGTTCTGAGACAGCAGCCTCTGCAACTTTCTAGGGAAACTACGAGCAAAGGGTGAGAGGGTGCTCCTGTCTAGTGTTGGGTTGGCTACCACATTAAAATCGCCTGCTAAGATTAAGTTAGGAGAGGAGTATTTTTCCAATAGAGAATTCAGTTTAATAAAGAAGTCAGCTTGAGCTGTATTGGGGGCATAGCAATTAAGCAAGGTTGTTAGTTTACCGGCCAGGACCCCTTTCAAGATTAAAATTCGGCCCTCTGGGTCCTGATAGGACTCCTGTAATTCAAACGATACAGAATTGTGTAAAAAAATTGAAACCCCTCTAGCTTTTTTAGCAAAAGTGGAGTGATAGTGGCGGCCAAAAGCCCTGTCAAAGAACTGTGGGGATTTTCCACGGGCAAAATGAGTCTCCTGCAAAAAGAGCAGTGTAGCTCCTAAGCGTTTATATGCAGAAAAGGCCTTATGCCGTTTGCAGGGTTCATTTAGGCCCTGCACGTTGTGTGATATCATTTTAACCATAATTAGAGTTTACATATAAAGGGCACAACCAGCTTATCAATGATGAGAATACCTGAGAGGACTGAAAAGTGAACAAAGCCTTGAATAAAACAGAAACAACAGCTAACGTAATCAAACATGAACAAAACAGGAACGTAGAACACCATCTGGAAGCCCTAAAGAGGGACATCTTAGTCCAGGAATCAACACCTTTTAAATATGGGCAGCTAATGATCTTCTAAGCAGCCCCAAAGGTGAGGGGGGGAAAAAGGCAGGCAGTCAACGGTCTTGGCATGGTGCCTGATCAGCCCCGGTTAACAGTACACATAAAGTGAGGGAGAGCATTAATAGTTACTGAAGTCACCGCAGGGTCGGTTATTCATCCGGACGGGACATTCTGGGGAATTTGGAGGCCGAAGGTTGAGACCAAATCGGAGAGACACTCTGGCGTCGTTGAGAAGTCGGTATGGAGGGAGGTTGCAAACCCAGCTTCTCCAGTAGTGTAGCACCTTCAGCCTGAGTAGAAGCAGTAAGCACTGAGCCATCTTGTGAGATTATGAGTTTAAAGGGGAAACCCCAGCGATACTGTATTTTGGCAGCTATAAGCACCTTCGTGATGGCTTTCATTTCACGGCGTTTATCTAAAGTCACAGGAGAAACATCAGGGTATAGCTGTAGCTTAAAACCTTCAAATGAGATCTCGGTGGCTTTGCATGCGGCCTGCAGGACACGTTCTTTTAAGATAAAGTCTTTAAAGCACATTACCACATCTCTGGGGGGCTTATTCTCAGGGGGCTTAGCCCGCAAGGCCCGGTGTATCCGATCGAACACAAAGGTATCTTCATCCACATCAGGGAGAAGGTCAGCAAACACTTTGGTAATTGTAGGCCTTAAATCGGTATAGGATTCGGGGAGACCCCGGAGACGCAGGTTACTGCGCCTATTACGATTGTCCAAATCTTCCATATGGAGATGCATAGAGCTTACCTCGGATTTGAGGGTGTCATGTTCAGCCGCCAGCTGCTTGTGTGCTTTGCATAGCTCATCGTGCTTTGTCTCCAGAACGCCAGCGCGGGCTCCGATTTCTGCTATCTCGTGAGAGAGGGCCTCCGTGGTTTTGCGGAGTTCCGTTTGCAACTTGCCTACAAACCTGTTGTAGGTGCGGTCCAGGGCATCTTCAAGGTCCCGCTTAGTGAGGCCAAGTTGTTCCGGGCTGCAAGAGCGAGAGGAAGAGTGTCTCTGAGGCGATGAGCGGTTGGAACGCCTGGAGCCATGTTGTGAGGACGCCATCTTGGGTTGGGCCCGGAGAAAGTAGCTCATAAGAGGGCCTTCCGAGCTGCGGACTTGCGACTTATTTCTCCCCGGCATGCACTAAGTTGGGGGGATGAAGGCAAGATGAGATGTGGATGATGGCAGGGCAATTGGATTACATCCCCGGCATAAAAGGGTTGAATCAGAGCGGAGCTTAGCTCACATGCGTCCGGCCGGAAGCATGCCACGCCACGCCCCTTTACACTATATTTCATTTACAGCAGGGCAAAAAGATACAAGATCATTAAATATCCCCATTAATGACTCCATCTAGAAAACGAGACGACACACGCACAAACGCACGCATGCACGCACACACACACACACACACACACAGCCAATGTATTCAACAAGGGGGGGTAATTAGGGTTTTCGCTCTGATCTTCTTTTTTTTCTTTTTTTTGAGGTAACATTTTAAAATTCATTTTATTTCTGCAAACAGGCTAATTTGAATGCCAATAATGCACACATGCAGTTTGCAGGCCCCAACATACAACCTAAAACATTATTAAACTTCTCCCGTGCATGTAGTAGTGGTTACTAGTCTCACCTTGCAGCTCTGGGACCCTGGTTTGGATCCCAGCCAGGGTACTGTCTGCACGGAGTTTGTATGTTCTCCCCGTGTGTGCGTGGGTTTCCGCTGGGCACTTTGGTTTCTTCCCACATCCCAAAAGCTTACAGAAAAGTGAATTGGCTTACCTCTAAACTGGCCCTAGACTACAAAACGTACACTACACAATACACACATAGACATATGACTATGGTAGGGATTAGTCCGTGAGCCCCTCTGAGGAACAGTTAAGTGACAGATAATAGAAGAGGTGCTGTAGAAGAGGTCAGTGCTCTATAAATATTAAATAATAATAATACTTTATATACCAAATACTAATGCTTTGGTCACACTGTTAGAGAAATAGGGGCCCCAGAAAAAACTCAGTGCATTTTGCAATTATAGCAGTGCAGAAGGACCAAGGCCCCTGAATATCACAATATCCCCATCGAGAAAACTAGATTGCGCAAAGTATTCAACAAGGGGTAAAATTAGGGAGTTTACCTTCTGGTCTTTTCTTGATTTTGCTTGGAAGAATTAGATAAAAAAAAAAACAAAAAAAACTCTACAGACATGTTACTTTGAAAGCACATAATGCACACATGCGGTTTGCAGTCCACAAAATACATCCTAAAACATATTCATCAACTTCTCCCATGTAAATACTAATGGCTCTATTGCCTTGTTGGAGAACTGGGGGGCCCAAAATAAACTGATAGGCCCAGTGCACACCAAAACCGCTAGCAGATCCACAACACGCTAGCGGTTTTGGGTGCGGAGTGCAGATATTTAGGGCAGTGCACACTGAGCAGATTTGGATGCGATCCTCCGGCCGCATCCACCTGTTAATCCGCGTAGCTATTGTATTTCAATGGGCTGGTGCACACCGGCGGTTTGAGGTTTTTAGCAAACCGCAGGAGGCACGTTTGCGGCTTGCTAAAAACCTCAAACCGCCGGTGTACACCAGCCCATTCAATTACATTAGCCACCCAGATTTTCAGGTGGATGCGGCCGGCGGATCCACCCGGTGTGCACTGGGCCATAAACTGAGTGCATGTTTATGGACTGAAATTTCAAAGCAGATTTTTTTTCACCATACTTCATTTATAGCGGACTAAAATGATCTCCCATAATAGATCCCCTGAGTATCCCCCAAAATGACCCCATCTAGAAAATTAGATCCCCCCCCCCCCAATGTATTTTCACAGAGGTGCTTGGCCAGCTGATGAACTCATCACAACTGCATTTTTATGACAATTTGATTGTTGCACACTGTCAGGATTTGGTTTGCAAGTAATATCAGGACAGATGGGTTAACCTCAGATGGACATCTTTCCCGACCAACAGGGGGCGTTGCTAGGTTCCTGAGAGATCCGGGGCACCCCTGGGCACCAACAGCAAATGAATGTGCTGTGGCGCACTGCAGCAAGAAATGAGCGTGGTCATGTAGCAGAAAGTGGGCGTGGTCATAGGTTGGGCCAAATGTACATGAACATAGCAGTGGTGTATAATGCCCAGCCTCTGTTGCTATACTGTCGCCCCCCCCCCCCCCCCGCGCTATGCTGGCCCCCATAAATCAAAACGCCGTGCTAGCGACACGCTAGCAAGCTGTTTACATCCACACTGTCACTCTCCGCCACTCCCCCGCCTCCTCTATATCTGCGCTCCCCGCCTGTATCCCTTCCCTCCAATCAGCGGGGAGGGAAGGGATACAGGCGTGGAGCGCAGATATAGAGGAGACGGGGGAGCAGTGGAGAGTGAGAGTGTGGATGTAAACAGCCTGCTATCGACACGCTGTGTTTCGCTAGCACGGCGGTTTGATTTATGGGCGCCAACAGAGCACAGGGGGGCCTGGGGGTAGACAGTGTAGTAACAGAGGCTGGGCAATATATGCAGACCCAGCCTCTGTGTGCTAATAGGATTCTTAGAACCCACCTCGGGTTCTCTGTAAATAAATTAAATAGGAAGTATTTCACATAAATACCCTCACCTGGATTCTTTCTTGTCTTTGGCTGGCTGGCCTGTGTGCTGTACAGTTATACTGGACTGGGCTGGAGGCTTTGTTGGGTGGGGGAGGGCGGGGGGGCTGGTTGCAGCGCTAAAGACCTCAGATTGCGGCGACTGGGGAAGGCAGAGCAGGGCACACATTACCCAGTACACATGCAGGAAGTGACTAGTGACATCACTTCCGCATGTGAAGTGCCATGTATGGGTAGTGTGTGTCCTGCTCTGCCTTCTCCAGTCACTACAATTGGAGGTCTGATAAAAGGCAGGAGCGGGGATCGGGAGCTGGCAAACTCCGGGGGGAGGGAGGGCCATGGGACACCTGAACAGAAAGTATCTGGGGCACCATGGCAACAGGTTCTGGGGCAGTCCCCTGAATCACACCCCCTAGCGACGCACCTGCTGGCCAACCAACACTTTACTGGTAATTGTGAATTCAGTGCATTCCAAGCAAACTGCTGAGGAGTTTTTACATTGGGCTTCAATTCTTCCAGGTTTTTGGTTGCACAACTTGTTGTCAGAAGGGATAGGGTTAACTTGTGGAAACCCCTGTTCCCGACTGTCTGATGCTATCTCTCTATCGGAAAAACTCTCCACAGCACTTACAGGAAAATCAGTGGAAAGACATGATTCCTGATAGAAAGCAGTGACACTTTCTCTGTCATGTTGGCCCGTTGCTTCCCTGCGACCTGGATCAGAGATATGAGTTTCAGCTGAAACCAAGTCAAAGCACTATAAAACAGGAATAGCAACTGCCATTTCATCTGCCATGTCAGTTTTGAAATGTTTAGAAACCATTCTTTTTGCTTCTTGAAATGTTGCAGCAATGTCACCCAGAACATTTTTGCACACCCGGCACTAAAATTTAACTCCTCTAAAATGGGTGACTTTAGCCATTATGGTTCAAATTCAGAGCTAGAAGGCTTTACATACTCATGACAAACATATAGCACATTATCAGTATCCTCAGGCTCGGATTTTAACCTTCCCTCCACATGCTGGTTGTACCACAAGTCCCAGAATTAAAAACAGTCAGTTCCCAGTAAAATATCAAATTCCACATTATCACATTCCACCAGTTCCTGGGTTACCTCTTCCAACTTGGTTTGCACTGTACCAGTGACAGTTCACTCATTTTCACTGATGGGACATTAGTGGGAACACCACATAGTTTACCGCAGAAGCCTTGCAGGAAGGATCACACTAACCTCTGCAACCCAACTGACCAGCTATCACAGATACAGCCAATACTGGGCCATGTTTACCACTTACGACTGTGTGCCCCTTTCCAGGCACTGATGGTCCCACAGAACCTGATACACTGCTTAGGTTATCAGTGACAGCCATGGGCAGTACATCATTTGTTATACTTTAAGCATATACGCTACACAGAACTTACCAGTTCCAGATGAAGTTCCTCTGGTTTATGGTGTGCTGTTCAGGTGGGACGAAATCCTCCCTGTATCAGACACTTTGGGGGGCCAGACCAGGGGCGGCGCCAGGGGGGTGCAAGGGGGTGCTCGAGCACCCCCTAGAATTGTCCAAGCACCCCCAAAGCACCCCCTGGAGTGAACTGACTTCAGGCGTCTAAAAGACGCCAAGTCAGTTCACACAGCGGCAGCACGGAGCAGCAGGCAGGGCTACGGTAAGATGGCCGCCCGGAGCCCTGTTCTGCAGACTTCGAGTCTGCAGTGCATGGCTTCGGGCGGCCATTTTCCCGTAGCCCTGCTCTCTGCATGCAGGCAGGAAGTCTCGTCGTGACGTCGGGAAGGAAGAGGATCGTGGGCGCGCGGGCGCTGCGCGCCACAATGAGGTCGGGACTCGGGACAGGAGGTCGGGAAAGAAGGTCTTCTGGCTGTAGGTGAGTAAATGGGTTTTTCTTTTTCAGGTGACACTGATTGTGCATATTGGGGTCATATCTGCTACGGATTGTGCATATTGGGGTCATATCTGCTACGGATTGTGCATATTGGGGTCATATCTGCTACGGATTGTGCATATTGGGTTCATTTCTGCTACGGATTGTGCATATTGGGGTCATTTCTGCTACCGATTGTGCATATTGGGGTCATTTCTGCTACCGATTGTGCATATTGGGGTCATTTCTGCTACCGATTGTGCATATTGGGGTCATTTCTGCTACCGATTGTGCATATTGGGGTCATTTCTGCTACCGATTGTGCATATTGGGGTCATTTCTGCTACCGATTGTGCATATTGGGGTCATATCTGCTACGGATTGTGCATATTGGAGTCATATCTGCTACCGATTGTGCATATTGGGGTCATATCTGCTACCGATTGTGCATATTGGGGTCATATCTGCTACCGATTGTGCATATTGGGGTCATATCTGCTACCGATTGTGCATATTGGGACCATATCTGCCACCGATTGTGCATATTGGGGTCATATCTGCCACCGATTGTGCATATTGGGGCCATATCTGCCACCGATTGTGCATATTGGGGCCATATCTGCCACCGATTGTGCATATTGGGACCATATCTGCCACCGATTGTGCATATTGGGACCATATCTGCCACCGATTGTGCATATTGGGACCATATCTGCCACCGATTGTGCATATTGGGACCATATCTGCCACCGATTGTGCATATTGGGACCATATCTGCCACCGATTGTGCATATTGGGACCATATCTGCCACCGATTGTGCATATTGGGACCATATCTGCCACCGATTGTGCATATTGGGACCATATCTGCCACCGATTGTGCATATTGGGACCATATCTGCCACCGATTGTGCATATTGGGACCATATCTGCCACCGATTGTGCATATTGGGACCATATCTGCCACCGATTGTGCATATTGGGACCATATCTGCCACCGATTGTGCATATTGGGGCCATATCTGCCACCGATTGTGCATATTGGGGCCATATCTGCCACCGATTGTGCATATTGGGGCCATATCTGCTACCGATTGTGCATATTGGGGCCATATCTGCTACCGATTGTGCATATTGGGGCCATATCTGCTACCGATTGTGCATATTGGGGCCATATCTGCTACCGATTGTGCATATTGGGGCCATATCTGCTACCGATTGTGCATATTGGGGTCATATCTGCTACCGATTGTGCATATTGGGGTCATATCTGCTACCGATTGTGCATATTGGGGTCATATCTGCTACCGATTGTGCATATTGGGGTCATATCTGCTACCGATTGTGCATATTGGGGTCATATCTGCTACCGATTGTGCATATTGGAGCCATATCTGATAACGATTGTGCATATTGGGGTCATTGGACGTGTTTTTTGTTAAAATCTGCTCACATTACGTGTATTTTCTTGAGAAAACCTGCACAATTATGTGAATTTTCTGGGAAAAGGGTCACCAAAACTTGGGCCCTCTGTCTTTGCGTTGCACTTTTAAAGGGAACCCGAGGTGAGAATAATATTGAGGCTGCCATATTTATCTCCCTTTAAGCAATACCAGTTGCCTGGCTGCCGTGCTGGTCCTCTGCCTCTTATTCTTTCAACCATAGACCCTGAACAAGCATGCAGCAGGTCAGGGGTTTCTGACAATATTGTCAGAACTGACAAGATTAGCTGCATGGCTTGTTTCTGGTGTAATTCAGTTCACTACTACAGCCAAATAGATCAGCAGGGCTGCCAGGCAACTAGTATTGTTTAAAAGGAAATAAATATGGCAGCCACCATATCACTCTCACCCTGGGTTCACTTTAAATTACAGTTAGCCCCGCCCTCATCCGGTCATGACCACGCCCATTTTTTCGCCGCGGCAGCCACACCCAGGTCGTCAGCTCCCCCGGAAATTGGTCCAGCACCTGCATAGCACCCCCTAAAAAAAATTCCTGGAGCCGCCACTGGGCCAGACCCAACTCGAAACAAACACAGAGCTCCACCAGCTTCTCCGGCTTTTGGTGATACAGCTTTCGCTGGTTGCCTTTGAAATCAATACCCTGTATCTGCTGCTTTAGCTCCTCCAGATTCTTGGACAACACCCTCTTATCCGGTGCAGGCTGGTTTTCCTTGACAACAATACTTTGAAACATTTGGACAACACATTCTTATCCAGCAGGATGGTTACCACTGGCAACACTCCCAATCTGTAGCTTTGGCACTCCATGACTTGTAGAGCCCACTCTTTTTCAGGTTGATTACCCTTGGCAGTGGCATCAATCCAATCACAGACCAGCATTAGACCCCAGAAATCCTCTTCATACCTCTGCTGCTGCTTCTATGCTGGCTTAGCCTTTGTCGCTTTCACAGAGAAATTTGCAATGCCCTGGACCTGCTTGGAAACAAC
Source organism: Hyperolius riggenbachi (assembly GCF_040937935.1). NCBI lineage: Eukaryota > Metazoa > Chordata > Amphibia > Anura > Hyperoliidae > Hyperolius > Hyperolius riggenbachi. Next base: position 179,614,450 of record NC_090656.1, on the reverse strand, counting down.
CTCCTGGTCTACCACACCTGTGTGCACTTGCTGCATTATTGGCTGCAAGCTTCTCAAAGAAGCATTTTTCTGTGCTTTTAGCTGATCCTGATAACCCTTTCTGAGAATATACTCAAACCATCCATCGCTGTCTGCAAACCATCTTTCTTGGCCAGTAACTGCACATTTGTTCGTGTGACCCATTTCAGGATTATGAAGTTGCTCAACTTGCAAAACTTCCTAGAGGTGCAACAAGAAAAAAAATGTCCTTTACTCTTGCAGACTAAAATGTAACCATTTCACTGCTGGTGTGAACTCCTTCTGCTTTGCCCGTATTCGAGCACCAACTATGATATTCTGGGGGATTTTGTGATGTTAAAGGATACCCGAAGTAACATGTGACATGATGAGACATGTGTATGTACAGTGCCTAGCACACAAATAACTATGCTGTATTCCTTTTTTCTTTCTCTGCCTGAAAGAGTTAAATATCAGGTATGTAAGTGGCTGACTCCCGTCCTGACTCAGACAGGAAGTGACTACAGTGACCTCACCGATAAGAGGGGAAAAAAAATGATTGAGGCACCAGCCACCAAAATGAGATGCGGGATGCCGGTAATCACATACATTCCTACCTCCCTCCCTCCAAATGTGCCCCCATGTTTGCAGAGTAAAGTGCGCAGCAGAGCAGGCTGTCATCTTACCTTTCATCTTTGTGTACCGACATCTGGCTTCACTCTGCTTCCTGTGACGAAAGCAGTGAAGAGCCAGATGCCGGTACGTGAGGATGAATGTAAGATCACAGGCCGGCCCACTGCGCACTTTACTCTGCAAACAGGGGGACACGGGGGCACATTCGGAGGGAGGTATGAATGTATGTGATTGCCGGCATCCCGCATCTCATATTGGCGGCTGGCGCCTCAATCATTTTTTTGTTTCGCCTCCTCCCCACCCACGGGCAGGCTTTATTGCATGCAGGATGCAGGCAATCACATACATTCATACCTCCCTCCGAATGTGCCCATGTTCCCCTGCCCATTGCCGTAGCCTTTTCAGACCCCACAGGCTGGGACACAAGGGGGCCATACCGGGAGAGCCCCCCCAAATCGGGACAGTCCCGCAGAATTCGGGACACTTGGGGGCTTTTACTTAATACTACCTAAATATAATATGTAATTGTTCTACACTGTGTACTCACTTTATACCTATAATAGAGTAGATTTGCTATACTTTATACTATCTAAATACTATGCATAATCATGCTACACTGTATCCTAACTATAAACTATACATACATTTTGCTAAATACCTACATACACTATATAATCTTGCTACACTATATACATTTATACTACACATATACTATATGCACCTATACACACAAAAGATCACAATATACAGTACTATTCTAATCTACACTATACTATGCTAAACAACACTATAATACACTACACTATACTACGCTACACTACACCTACACAATAATGCACAATTTTAAACTTTATTTTTACTAGATCTAGATACGTTCTGTTCTCTCTGAGAGAGAACAAATTAATATTAGCAGGCTTCATTGTTGTAATCACAGTGATCACATGATCACTGCGATCACGTGACACACAGGGGACAGTTGGCTGCTCTGTTACTAGCTATGTGACCCAGCTACAGTGTAGTACTGGGTCCCATAGTGCATTAATGGCAGGAGAGGCACACGGACGCTATGCTAGCAGGGGGAGAGCCAGTTATCGGCCGCTGTGAGCTGGAGAAAAATTCGGAACACTTTTGGCCGTTAAATGACATGCGGAAATGTTTGTGAATTGACATTTCCTGACATTTCCAGAGGTAATTACTGCACCAGTTGGTAATTTACCTCACTAGTCGGGAACAGTGACTTTCTGTGCAGTGAAGGGTTTAGTGAATTGTAAGTTGGAAAGGTGATCAGTAAAATCAGAATACGGTAATGCTTTGTGAATAGAGCCCATTGTCTGTGCAGCTCTCGCCTTTTCTTAGGATCGCAGTGATTACATGATCACTGCAATCATGTGACCTGCAGATCGCTGATTGGCCACTCTGCTACTTGCTACTACCCATGGGACCCAGATACAGTGTACTGCTGGGTCCCATGGGATACTAACAGCAGCAGGATGGGCAGACACATTACCAGCTGGCTGCCATTTATAAACAATACAGCGACTATCAACTGACAGCCATGGTTAAGCATAAGTGTTTAGTAAAAGCATCGGTGCCTTTTACTGCTCTTAAAATATTTTATTTTGTCTCAGGTCTGGTGCACACCAGAGCGGTTCTGGAGCATTTTTAAAAACGCTAGCTGTTTGAAAACTGCTTGGATAATGCATTTCAATCGGCTGGTGTACACCAGAGCGGTTCATTGTTTTCACAAATGCAAACTCGGGGGCTGCAGCATTTTTCAGATTTCTGAGGCGTTTCTGCCTCAATGTTAAAGTATAGGAAAGTGGAAAACTGCTCTGAAAACCGCTAGATCAAAGCAGTTTTCCAGGCGTTTTTGTTACAGAAGCTGTTCAGTAACAGCTTTACTGTAACAATATATGAAATCTGCTACACAAAAATGCTCCAAAAAAACGCTAGGCATGTTTAGAAAACCTCTCTCTAAACATGCCTAAATTCACACTGAAAATCTGCTTCAAAAACCTGTAGCATTTTGCGGATCTGCTAGAGGTGTTTGGTGTGCACTGGCCCTCATTCAGCCATATATTAACGGCTATTCTAATTTTATAAAAATAGTGATAAAATGAAAATAATTCCAGCTCATATGTAAATTTCATGAGTACTGAATGTAGTTTGGATTTTATTCAATCAAACTGAAGTCCTGTAGATTCTGAGCTATCAAATTTCAAGCTGCAAGCAAGTAGTGCATTCACAGTATGTTAGATCAGGTAGAGAGCACCAGTACTGCACTATCACTGAATACAGCATAACTGTAAACCACCGTTGGTACTTATGAGGTTCATCATGGTGCATTTGCCCCATACTAAACTCCACTTAGTGACAACTGTGCTAAATTTGCTGCATAGTAAGCCACTGTTACTCTCCTTTGATAGGGCCATGAGGTTAATTATATTTCATTCACACCATATCAGACCAAGCAATGTGTGTTCCATGGGCATGCACAGTATTGCCAATAGTATTGGCTATTTAAAGTAAACCTGTAATAAAGAAGACTTCCCTTAGGGGGTACTTATCGTGGGAGGGGGAAACCTCTGGATCCTGATGAGGCTCCCCCATCCTCTTAAACATGCACACAGCTGAGAAAATATACCAGGGAAATATAATCAAACACAGGATCACTAATGACCAGCCCTTTGAGTATAAATATAGGAATATTTAGCTCCACATTATTGGACCTAATGGTCAGTAAAAGAAACACAACTTTAATCGTGCCTAACAAGAATCACAAATGGATGTATAAAACCTCTAGTGTGGAGGTCTTGGATTATCCCCCACAATAAGACATATTGGCCTCAATTCACCAGAGGAAAGTTAGTAAGAGATAAAAGGTCGGTATTTTATCTCATGCAGTATTTTAACACTTTGTTTGCAATTCACCACTGTGAGAGGATAGAGAGAGGAGTGTTCGATAGCAGGCGATAATGATGAGATAATGGAGCGATATGGATGCGAAAACCGTGCGATAAACGGTCGATAGTTATGCAGTGCTAGTGATTTGCATGCGATACTTTGCCTCTCTGGATGCTGGAAGTAAAGGATTGTGGGTAGGAGGTTATTACCAGCATGTGACCGCAGAGGGTTTCCCTCCCTGTTTTTGACCCTCTCCTTCCATTACAAATCCCTCCCTTTGTTTTGCATATTAAGTATATTAAGCAATATTAAGAATTTACAATATTAAGTGGATGGGTGAAACGGAGGAGGTATTTGGATACATTTTCACACTCACTCCCGATGAAAAATGTATCCAGATTCCTCCTTCCTTTCGCCCATCCACTTAATATTGTAAATACTTAATATTGCTTAATATGCTTAATATTGTAAATGGGCTGCTCTCTGGTGCCTGAAATATATACAGTATAGGCTGTTACTGTGTGCTGCTAGTAAACTAGCTGCAGAGTGAGCTGTAGCAGCTGTGAGAAAAACCACATATCTCCAGGTACATTCAGGGGATAAATAGATTAAAAAATAACAAATGGCCACACCCCCTTTTTTCCCTGGTGAATTGGGATTTTGAGAAAGAATAACGACTAACTATCGCCTATTTATTGCACATTTATCACACATTTATCGCATGGATTTCTCTCTGTCGATATTTCACCCTATACTTCTGGAGAATTGCTATTTGGAGATATCACAGGAGGTAAATTACCTCCCATGAGATAAATAGGTCGGTAACCACTGGTGAATTGAGGCCATAATGTGGTGTAGCTATTCCACATAGAGGTTTAGAACCCTGCTGGTATAGAAGATGGTTGTAGCCACTAGCATTCAGTCAGCTGTCGCATAGACTGCTAGCAGATGCTACCTGTAGTCAGTACAAACCATCACCTACATATACATATTAGGAGGACATATAGAGGAGTGATAGTGCTATTTACAAAGTGGTTGTATAATGTTCTTTAACATGTTTCACCCTACGGCTTTTCAAACAGTGCTATACATATATACAATGAGCATAGTGCACCCCCCAACAGCAAAATGTCCCCCAGCAAATAGCCCAAGTCAGAGCTGAGGCACTGTTTGCAGTGCAGGTTTAAATAGACAGAGAGAGGACAAGCACACCCACAGGGTGTGGCTGCATGCATTAACCATATCTGTTCAGGTACACATCAGGGTTTTGATGTGTGTGAAGTGATGCGTATCTATGCGCCCTGCAGCCGGCGAGCTTATAAGCTATGAATGTCGACTGCACCTGCGGCACATCACAAAGTCAGCTGTAGATACGTATCACTTCACACACATCAGAACCTTGATATGTACCTGAACAGATATGGTTAATGCATGCAGCCCCACAGTGTGTTTGCTGTTGGGGGGTGCACTATGCTCATTGTATATATGTATAGCACTGTTTGAGAAAGCCGTAGGGTGAAACATGTTAAAGAACATTATACAACCACATTGTAAATAGCACTATCACTCCTCTATATGTCCTCCTGATATGTATATGTAGGTGATGGTTTGTACTGACTACAGGCAGCATCTGCTAGCAGTCTATACGACAGCTGACTGAATGCTAGTGGCTACAACCATCTTCTATACCAGCAGGGTTCTAAACCTCTATGTGGAATAGCTACACCACATTATGTGTCTTATTGTGGGGGATAAGCCAAGACCTCCACACTAGAGGTTATATGCATTCATTTGTGAATCTTGTTAGGCACGATTAAAGTTGTGTTTCTTTTACTGACCATTAGGTCCAATAATATGGAGCTAAATACTCCTATATTTATACTCAAAGGGCTGGTCATTCGCCATCCTCCTAAACCTCAACAATCCAGCACTGGTATTCCCCAAACAGAACACATGTAAATATTTACCTTTTGCGCTCCTGTGCAGGTGCAGTAGCAGCTTTCCGAAGGGGTTCGGTGGAAATAGTCTAGCCCAATCAGGTCTGCTCTACTACATAGGCGACTTGCTCCTGCACAGTAGAGCGAACCTGACTGGGCTTGGCTATTTCCACCGAACTCCATCAGAAAGCCGTTATTGCACCTGCAAAGTAGCGCAAATGGTAATTATTGCCAGGGCCAGATTTCTGGAAAGGCCAGAAAGGCCACGGCCTAGGGCGATAAAATTAGATAAGATAAGAAGGGCGGCATGACTTGGAGAGAGAAGAGGTCATATGCCAAAGTAAATCATCTCTTCTGGTCCCGCAGCGCAGCCATCCAGTGCCCTGCTCTGCACTAATAGCTGAATTCCAGAGTTCCCCAATCCCTGCATCTCTCTCTCACTTCCTGATGTGTTAAAACAATCAGGATCAATCATAACGGTCACCTGATGATAATCCATTCCTGTGTATGATAGACATACAGATCGATGTGAAAATACCAGAGATTTACATTACAAAGCAGATAGAACTAAGTTCCGCCGAGTTTTAATGCAGGCATTCCCAGACATCAGTGAGCTCTGCAGTTTCTTCACCTTTTTTACAGCTTTGACACTGACCCTAGCAGTTGTTAATTTATCTAATCCTAATTTACGACTGTTTTTCTTTTTTTTTCCTAGTAGCAGTGGTCTCTTCTCTTCCTTAGTTAACTCTTTCCTGACTCAATTTTTGTCCTCCAGCTCCTACCATGAGACTGCAGGAATACAAATGCGGTTTTCTTCCCTTTCATCGCTAAACTGTAATTTTAAATGACACCTGAGCAGTGGTGCTCATCCAATATTCGGGTATCCGTACTACCCAGATAATCTGAACTTTTTCCACTATCCGAACTTTGAATAGCAATTCGGATATTTTTTAAAATCTGAATAGCACTATCCGAGGAAACCCCGATTTCCCATCTGAGAGAGAGAGGGGGATTTTAAGTCCCTACATCATTAAAAAAACATGATGCTACATGCCTCATTTACCCTAAAAAAACGTTTTAAAGGCAATTTAAATAAGCCTTCTTCATACTTTGTTCCCGTATACTGTCAATATGTTAGAGCACACCACCATATGTACATTCAGCATTCAAAAGAGATGCATAGATTTTTCAGCAAATATAAATAAATGTCATTCAGATGCTTTAAAGTGGAGCTGAACTCTTGCACAGGACAGAAGGAAAACATAGATATGTACCATGTATGTATTTCGAGAGCCTGTCTAATTCCCCCACCTCTGTGTCACAAGTTGTAATTTGATCTCAACACTGTGTCACCTGACTGCCACAACAGCTCAGCTCATTTGAAAGCACAGGATGTTAAAAATATGTCTGCTTCCATAAAAGCAGGAAGTAGACACACTGCAGATTTATTGCAGGATTTGTATCAGCTGTAACAAAGAAATGTTTTTATTTAAAGGTTATGTTGTTGCGTATCTTTTAGAGCAGGGAGGAAGTTCTAAGTTCAGGTCCACCATAATTACAACAGAACATCCAAAGTGGGTCTTGATAGGATGTTTGCTACTTACCTGTTCTCTGTTTTGGATGGGCTTCTCTCCATTGCACTGCCCTGCCACCTGTTTGTGGCTCCGACTGCAGCCAGTCTCACATAGGACTAAGAAGCAGCGCTCTGGCCACTTGCGCTCCCTGTAATTTTCCGCTCCTGCCCATGGCTGGTACAGTGTTATGCATTCTTGACAAGTACCAGTCATACATCAGCGTCATTTCTCAAGTATGCATGCCCAGAACACTATTGGTTGCTGTGCACATTCGGGCAGGAGTGCAAATTACAGGAATTATTGGCTGAATGGGGGGCAGAGCAGCACAACTGAGATGAGCCCATACAAACCAATGATTGCTAGTCAGAGTGTTGGACAATTTTTTTTTTTTTTTGGGGGGGGGGGGGGCACTTGGTGACAGCAGGCCTAGGGCACTGGAAAGTACAAATCTGGCCCTGATTATTGCAGGTGCTACTGTGCCTTCACCACACCTGACAAGCTTGTCAGCTGATTTTTATGGGGCTGCCAGTGCTGGATCCCTAAGACTGAAGAGGTTGGGGAAGCCTCTTTGGGATCCAGAGGCTTTCCCGTTCCAAGGTATGTAACCCCCCCAGTGGCTGTTTGTTTCTTACAGATTCCCTTTAAAGAATTTGCATCTTTCTCATTTTGCCCTCCAAAACCTAGAAAAAGTCCTATCACCCCTACTGTACAACCCACTTTTCTTTTTTTTTCCAACAGTGACAAGTACCCCAAAGTTGTGGTTGGCTTCACATGCCATGCAGATGTCTTTGCCTAATGTAACTGTCTACTAGGAAGAACAAAACTAAAGCACAACATTTACCCTAATGACTGTGTTCAGTTTTGGGGCCTGCCAAAAACAGAAAATGTTGATCTCTTATGCCAAACCTGAAGTACGTTAAACAGTACACAAACACATTTGTATTGTGGCAATAAGGGATGCTCATTGCTCATCACAGCCTCATAATGACGAAATGGTATTTTTTTTCTACTGTAATCTGTATTTTTGAGCTCGTAATCGTCATTTGTGGGTCATTTGTGGTCGGCCATGAACAGAACATGAATGGAGATTTCGAATGCACCCATAATTGGACTTGAATTTCAAATTACAAGTCGTGATTTTGAGTTGACTCATTTTCATTGTGAACAGTTTATCGTTTAAGTGTTTTTAGTCTTTTAGTTCTGAAGCACATTTTGCACTCCTTATATGGTGTTGTATCTGTTATTTTAAGGTTTTCCTCACTATTACTTTGTCTGTCTTCAATTATTTTGCCCATAATGTGTTAATAAAAATCACATTAATTGCTTAAGCGCTCACACCAATGTGTGCTATGTGTTCTACTACAAAAGCCTCTAACACCCTTTCCAATCCTAATGAGATCCCTCAGAAATTGGCTTGCAGACACACATAAACAGGTCCAATTAGTTTATTAATTTCTCCGGTGCACATCATTTTATACAGTCCTTCACAAAATCACTGGTTTGGTTATGTTTCTTTGGCCGAGTATCGCCTTCAATATTCACAGTTCTTATTAAACATCCTCAGCGCTCAACAACCAGAAATGAGACAACGCCTCCACCATCACCCTTATGGTGCACGACTCACCAAGTCTGCTGGGCTAACCTTACAGCAGCTAGATGGGCCCTGATGAGTCACGTGATGCTGTGACGAAATTGATAGGGAAGAGTATCAGACAGTGTCCTAGATGAACCGAGGCACGTTGGAATAGCAGGCTGGAGGACAGTGGGGTCACGATTTGGCGGTTAGACCAGGAAACCGCTCGGGGGAGAGCCCACTGAAACAACTCTATGCTTGTTATACCATGCAACTAAATGTGAGTGGACCATTTGAGTACATTTTATGGTTTATTTTGGTTTATTTTGGAAATATTGAGATATGATGTGTATTATTGCTCTGAGGTAAAGTGCAATGTTTGCATATGACAAGAGAAGGAGTCAGCAGTAGCCAGGAGTTGTCGAATGGCGTGGGGAGCATGTTGAATACCCCGCAGGTGTAATCTGGCTGCTCTAAGGGTAGCCTAGCAGAGTTGGTGAGTCTTGCACCATAAGGGTGATGGTGGAGCCTTTGTCTCATTTGTGGCTGTTGAGAGCTGAGGATGTTTAATAAGAACTGTGAACAGTCTGTGTTGTTCATATTCATCAATGAGATTTCTATATTAGCCAGAGGAGGAATGAGGGATAGGAACTGCCAAACAGGGGAGGCATCACTAAAATCCAGCCAATTAACCAGAGGATTCACTTCAGACTTTTTATTCTAACCTACAAAGCTCTCTCTAAAGGCCCATACACACATCAGACCATAGTCTTTGGAAAATGAAAGATCACAAACCAATTTTACCCCCTTCCATGTAGTATGAGAGCCATACCTACACAGTCTATTCTATGGAGCTGAACTCCCCATCAGACAGAAATCTATGCTGCACACAAAGATGCTGCACACATTCAAAATATCAGTATCTGCAAAAGATCTGTTCCTGCAAAAGATCCGTTCCTGCAAAATGCATTCATAGTCTATGATATCTGCAGATCATCATACACACCTTGTTTAACAGACATTCATCTGCAGATCAGATACACCAAGATGGATTTTCAGATCTGCAGATGATTGTCTGATCTGCAGACGAATGTCAGTTAAACAAGGTGTGTATGATGATCTGCAGATCTCATAGACTATGAATTCAATTTGCAGGAACAGATCTTTGGCAGGGACAGATCTTTTGCAGATACTGATCTTTTGTGTCTGTACAGCATCTGTGTGTGCAGCATCTTGCAAAGATTTTTTTCTGATGTGGAGTTCAGCTCCATAGAAAAGACTGTGAAGGTATGGCTCTCATACTACATAAAGGGTGGTAAGATTGGTCTGTGATCTTTCATTTTCCAAAGACTATAGTCTGATGTGTGTATGAGCCTTTAGTACCATCCCAAATGCAATCTCTGTTTTGTGTGTGCACAGCCTTCTGCTATCCTCCTCTAGAATCACCTCCTCCTACTTATGTATACAGGAATTCTCACAAGCCTCTCCACTCCTTTGGAATTCCCTTCCAAAACACGTCCGTCTCTTCCCACACCTCTCAACCTTCAAGTGCACTCATTGAAGACACTTTTTCAGACTAGCTTATAATCTTAAAGGGAACCTTAACTGAGAGGGATATGGATGATTCCTTTTAAACAATACCACTTGCCTGGCTGTCCTGCTGAGCTTTTTTGGCTGACTGCAGCCAAACAACACATCTGAAACTTGTAAAATGATGTTTTGTTAATCCCAATAAAATTGGCACTGTAACTTATATTGTCTATATTAGTCATATTCACATCTATATTATGATATATATTCTTCTGTTGTACAGAACATATAGTATATACTGTATATATATATATATATATATATATATAGTATATCTCGTCTGTAATGGAAGATGATAGTCATCTTATAATCAGGGTATATCTACCATAATTGAAGGTCTACATCAGGGTGGTTTTTCTCACCACCAGGGGTGCATTGGTGGCGGTGGACGTATCTCCCCTTAACATAGCTGGGAAGAAATCTATGAGTGTGAACTGTCCATTTAAGTTAAAGGACTGGAGATGCTGGACTTTTTAACCATTATACTGTATCCTGCAATATATATATATATATATATATATATATATATATATATATATATATATATGTGTGTGTGTATGTATATCATGTTACAGTATACTACAAGTTTTTATTACATAGGGAATTATCTGCACTCCAGTCTGGGAGTCACACAGTTTCTCAGCATGTGACAGGCAGCTCCCTCCCCCCTCAGCCTCACGAATAAACAAAGCACACAGAGCCTGCAGGGGTCGTGCATAACTTGTATTCATTACAACAGAGGCAGCTCCTTCCTCCCTGGGTCGACAAAGCTTGACAAAGAAAACAAGATTAGATATATCACAGAGACAGTGCAACTAGAAAAGGCTGCAGTAATCCAGACCACATTAGAACAGGCATAGGAATTTATAGGATAGAAGAAATACGACTGAACATTTTGTTACAGAGTCTCTTTAAAGCACAGCAAAATTAAAGGAACGGTAAAAGGCAATAATATCGAGCCTGCTGCGTTTGCTTGCTAATAGTGAAAGGATTCACGAGTTATAAACAGACAGCTGTCTTTTAAGTACACATTGAATGTTAAAATTGAATCACAGGAACCAGTTGTTTTTCTAAGAAACCCTTTAAATGTTGCTTCTTCCTTTTTCCTTACATGGTCTGAATATTGCTATTGCTTAAAAAAAAAGAAAAAGAAAAGAAAAGATAGATTGTGCTGTGCTGTTTATCTGCAATTCATCAGAAACTCAGCACCTGCATTGTTTAACAGCACAAACTGTACTCTGCTGGAAGGTAATTTACTACAGAGTAGAAAGAACTGAGAAATGAAACAGATATGTACAAAACCTAACACACAATTTGAAATATTTAACTTTTAAAAGCTCTTCTTAATATGTTAAAACTCAATGAAAAAATTGAAGTCTGAATTGTATTAATAATATAAAAGTATAATAATAAAAATAAATATAGAAAGCTTAATTTGTCTCTAACTTTCTTTTTTTCAGTAACACTCCAGGACAGGTACACATTGAGACTTGGCTCCTCCCAGGAACAGGAAATATCCGTCAGCCCCTCTATAAATTAAAAATGGACCAAGGGTCAGGCAGTATTGGATATTTCCTGGTCCAGGAACCAGGTCTCTATGTGCTCGCTGTCCCGGAGAGCCTTGGTGGCTAGGGAAGGTGTTGGCACTGAGCGGGCCTTGTCGGGATACAAGAAGGTCCGTTCCCCTGTGGAGTACCTGTGGGTGGCTGCTTGATGGTCCTGTCTCCCAGTGGATGTATCCCTGTTGGTCGGCCTGATTTTTGAAAGGTTTCGCTGCAGGAGGGGCTGCCCCGAAGACTCACCGCGCGGAGGCAACGGCTGGGTTGTGAGCGTCCGGACTGCCAATCAGTTCAGCAAATTTCATCAAATTATTTTTGCAAACATTGAAGTCAATGGTGCTGAGCCACTGACTTCTGCTCTCATTTGCAAAGCCCCCAAACCATACTATTATCACGCAATTTGCTAGGTGTTAGGGGGGATAGTGGGAACAGGTAAAAAAAACAAAAACAAAAAAACATATTTTTAAAAGGTCCTTGTAGTTTTTGAGAAAACAGATTTTATAGTTATGAATAACAGGTGCTAAGTGTGGTTAATGTGGTTAAATCACATATAATCCTTGCGCATGGATATTGCAGCTGTACACACATCCCTGGCAAAAGCTGTGAATATTCCTGAGCCAAGTTTCAGTGCTTTTGCCAGGAATCTCTGAAGAGCTACAATAGTACTGTTTTGGGTTCCCTACAATTTAATGTCTAAAAAAAGACAGCCCTTCACCCTTCCCCCAAGCCTCTTTTGCTTCTAATCATGCTCAAATCACCTGCCCTGGTCCCTGGGCTATTCATTAATTTCCTGAGCCTACCACTAGCACAGTAGCTGGAGTTCATCATACATCAGCTGGTAATTTTGCTATAATTTTTGTAAGTGAGATTTTGGCCTATTCTCTGCAAATCTGATCTTGAAAATGTTGCTTGCTCATTCCTAGTCCCAACCTGCACAACTTTTCTAGACACCACATGACATTGCAGACATACGCAGATGAAAACAAAAGTCTCTAGAGACCGACTATACCCATTCTCACCAGTACTTTTCAAACAGCAAAAGGGCTCTGGACCCCTCTCTTGCTGTCTGTTACCATGGACAACATTGAGACCAGAATGGAAGTAGCTAGACATGGGATAATACATTGGATCTGCCATGACCATCCACAAAATGGCTGCTGTCTATATGGACTTCTGCAGGATTGGGCTATGAAGGGCACTTGCCCCATCTGAAGTTTAAAAACAGTGTGGATGTAATGGCAGCACTGTGCTGCATTCTCTCCTGAAAATGCATGATATCCAGTGGGCACTGCACGTCCTATATGTACCTGACAGGTCTCCTTGGTCACATTGCTCCAAAGCCATTTCTCTTTCCTATCAATACTATCCACACTGCCACTGCCACTAAAAAAAATGCATTTCTGCCTGTCTGCTCCAGCCCCTTGTAATGTAGTGAGTCTCAGTGGCGGGCTGCCAGCTCAACAACATATACAGCAGCATCCATGGCTGCCTAGCAGTGGAGAAAAGTCAGAGGCAGGACCTATAGCATAAGGGTACACGAATCTGACACTGCAGAAAGCCAGAGTCCCTCTGAAATCTGTAGCCAGCTGCAGCTCACTTGCCACTATCCACCCATCCTGCAAGCTGGTGACGAATAGCACCATTTCCCCAAACATGTATTTGTGTGGGGGGAGGGGAGTTTAAAAGTAGTGGTAACGGTTTAGGGAGGGGTTTATACCAAAAGAGAGAAAGAGAGAGAGTGTGTGTGTGTGTGTGTGTGTGTGTGTGTGTGTGTGTGTGTGTGTGTGTGTGTGTGTGTGTGTGTGTGTGTGTCTCACAAAAGCTGGTTAATGCCAGCTTTTGTGAGACACACAAAAGGGAGATTCACAGGTTACATGGGACAGGGCATACTGTATGTTGGTCCGATGCTGGCCATTCCAGAAAAAGCTAATCCAAATGCTGCAATTCTCCTGTCAGTCTACCCCATCCTGATTGATGAGTCAAACAATTTCTTGCATGCCTGTTTCAGAGGTAAATATGCACTTATAGTGGGAGAGGGCAAATCAGGTTGTTTCGGAGCACGGCGCTTAGCGGTGGAACTAGGCAACCCATAGCAGTAATGTAATACTGCGGTTGCAAGACCCAGAATTACATCTCGCTCCAAGTTGCGACAACTTGGAGGTGGAATATTATTTAATGCTGCCGTGGAGTTTTACAGCAGCAGGAAGAGCCGTCATTTGGCTCGCCCTGTGCCCAACTAACAGTCGACTACGGATGGTTGGAAATGCCAATTCCCTCCTTCCACAAATGCAGATTTCCGGTACCGCTTTATCGCGACGGTATTTTGCGGTATACCGAGAGTATTCCAATTTCCGACAATTTTCATGGAAATTTCCACTGCCATTTAGTAGCAACTACATTCAAAAGGCTTAATTGGTTAAAATTACCCAATATCGGTATAGCGAAATTTCTACTGAAATTTCTGCAGTTTACAAAAAATGCGATTTCCACTCGGGAAGGTGGATATTTCAATTCCTGGGAATGAGCATCCCTACTGGTGACACAGATATATGTACACGGAGAGGGATGCAATAAAGACATTTGTGATAAGGGTTGTAGCAATAACAATATCAGTGACACTTTTTGTACAAAGATTATGGAACACCAGTTGTTGCAGAGCAGAATATTTATTTTTCATTATTATCTACCATATATTTATGACAATATTATCTTATTCTTTTTTTTTTTTTGTGATGTTAAATACACATTCAGGAAAAAGTGTAAAATTGTATTTGTGGGTTTGGTGGTTGATTACAACCACCAAACCCACACATACAATTTTGCAATTTTAGGTATCATTCACTTTGCCTTAAAGGCAAAGAGACTTGTTCTGGACCCTGTTACAGCCCCATTGTCAGCAATACAAGGAACAAGTTTGAAGTCACAGTAAAGGAGGGGGAGCAGCGCAGCACATGGGACTCAGGCGCAGGGAGAGGGACCAGACTTCTCCCTCCCTCTCCTCTGGTCCCTCTCCATGCTCCCCCCTCCATTAAAGACAAGTGCGGCAACAGTGGAGAGTTAGCAATAACTCACTTTCCGGGCTCCCAGCGATGCTCCCGTGTCGCCAGGCTGCTTTCTCTTTCTCTGAACGTCGCAGCCTACAGGAAGTTGTGTACCTTCTACTTCCTACTTCCTGTGAGTGGTGACGTTCAGAGAAAGATCAGCCCGGCGGCACATGAGCATCGCCTGGAGCCCAGAAGGTAAGTTCTTGCCACTGCCTCACTTACTGGAGGCACCTATGGCTGCCTAACCTATACTGGAGGCACCTACGGCTGGCTAACCTATACTGGGAGCACATATAGCTGCCTAATCTATACTGGGGGCACCTATGGCTGCCTAACCTATATTGGGGCACCTATGGCTGGCTTACCTATATTGGGCCACCTATGGCTGTCTAACCTACACTGGGGCACCTATAGCTTTCTACCTATACTGGGAGAATGGAGATCACAAAGCAAATAACATTCTCAAGCTCAAGGGGGGGGGGGGTGGCTTATAGGCTCAGTTTTAACACCCTCGCCCTGGGAGCAATTTAACCTAGAAACTTCTCTGTTTGGAGTACATCTCCTATTCAATGACAGCACTGTGCAATTTAAATAAAATAAGACAGAGAATAATGATCATTCACTAATACTAGTCTATGCTCTCTATCTAATACTACTACTACTACTACTAATAATGATGATAATATCCTCACTATTATATAAGATGTTATCAGTTTTCTTTAAATTACACAATCTAGTACATGGACGGCATTAGTACTGAAGCCAACTTAATAATAAGAAGCAGGATGGAAAGCACGGCTGATAGAACTCCAACATAATTCTGCAATTTGATTATTGTTTATAAAGCAGAAAGTCGCTAATCTTGCCATGGTTCTACCTTATAAAAATAATCATGTAACAAAAACCTTGCCTTACAGATTTTCAAGGCATGTTTGTAAACTTTCAATAAACTCCAAGGTTACATAGAACATCTTATAGAAAACAAAAACAACGGCATTAGGTAAACTAAATCTCTTGCAATAAAACAAATATTTCACAGTTCATTAAATCCAAGCTATTGAAAAGAACTAGCTGTTCTCAGGTGCGTGACCTGAAAAATAGATATCTGTTGCCTTCACCACAAGGGATTAGAGATGTTTGGAGTGATACAGATGCTTCTAGGCAGGGTATCTGTTAACCAATATTTTTTCATCGTAGGACTTGAGATCATGTTTTCAAGCTCTCTGATCAAAGCAGTTAGAATTCTAATGCATTTATGGATAAGACTTTTATCCTTTAAAAAATCGAGACATATAAAATTCTGGATAAATAAGCATTTCGCAGTACTATCAGCTTTTTCAGTTAGGATTAAAAAAAAAAAAGTCATCTTGTTGAATATTATTTAAGTAATGCTGAAAGTACAAGAAATAAAAGATTTTGCTCTTATTAGTATTTCTGCTACAATATAAATACATTGTTTAAAGTATATGCATGGGAATCCAGCACTAGATTCTTGCATAATAACTTTAACAGGGCAGGTTGGCATATCTTGTACTGTTATTTCACACACATTTAAAGCATACCTGAACTGAAAATAAACGTATAAGATAATTTATTGTATGTGTTCTTACTCATGGTAAATATAAAACATTCGTAAAATAGACCAGTCTGGTATTTTTATTTTGAGTTTAAGAGCTTAATGTTTAGGATTGATGTAAAATTTGCTTCATTCCGTTGGAAAACAACTGGGTATTGGATTTAGCATAAACAGGGAAAATGTATGACATCCTAATTAGCGATTCACTTCACCTCTGCACAAGACCTTCATTAACCACTTAAGATTTCAGGATATGAATTTTATGTCCTAATTGGCTTTCCAGTACATTCCAGGTCCTGAAATTCATGCTCATGAATACTATACTTAGTGCTAAGATTAGTGGACACCGAAAATGGCTTCCGCCCGCTAGGGCGACAACTCTGGGACCCAACACTGTACATGCGCATTGCTGTGCTGTTGCCTAGCAATGTATCTGTACAGCACTAAGTTCCCCAACCTGTACACCATAGCTATCAGATTAAATCACTACAAACGCACAAGAGGGCGATAATGGTACACAACATTCCCAACTAATGATAAAATATGGCATGTAGGGTATCAATTTAACTAGGAAAAGACAATTAACCTTTTTTTATATGTTTTATAACTGTGGCACTTTCATGTGAAATTTGTGAAGGGTGAAATATGAAAAAATGGGTATTTTCTGTACTTACGTCTATTTTTTTCCATATAAAATATCTCTAAAATTAATTCATTCTTGAAAACAAATATTACCCAAAGAAAGCCTAGATTGTCCTGAAAAAAAATTGCATGTGTATAACTTTGATGGCATAAGTAATAAAAAAAATTTAATGTATCAATTGTGACAGCTGAACTGACAAAATTATCAGGAATCTTGAAGGGGAAAAAAAACCTGAATACAAAGAGGTTAATGCTAACTTGGGCCTGTGTGTATTCCATGGGTTATCTATTGGGATTTAAACTGGTTCTAGTTGCTAATTATTTTTAAGAATAATACATTGATTGGTTTATTGATCAATTAATTAATCAATTGTAGAGTGTCTGTATGTATGTTTATTTGGAAAATGTAGGATTTCATTATAAATATTTATTTTTAATAACAATAACAATAATATTTATATAGCGCTTTTCTCCCTGGGGACTCAAAGCGCTGTGACCCTGCATTATGCAGTCTCAAAGGCTAGGGAAAAGAGGTGAGTTTTTAGCCTTTTTTTAAAGCTGTCCAGAGAAGGAGCCTCTCATACTGATTGTGGAAGTGAGTTCCATAGAGTAGGGGCTGCATAGGAAAAGGCCCGAGCACCAAATGTTAAGTGTATCCTGGGAATAACCAGCTTCATCTTGTTGGCAGAGCGGAGGGTGCGTGGAGGGGCATAAAGTTCCAATAGATCCGCTATGTATTTGGGTCCCATGTGGTGTAGAGCCTTGAATGTCAGCAGGCAGATCTTAAAATTGATTCTCCATTTTACTGGCAACCAGTGAAGAGTTTGCAGTACTGGGGTGATGTGTGAGCTGCGGGGGGCATTGGCTAGGAGTCTGGCTGCAGCATTCTGTACTAGCTGTAAGGGGCGCAGAACCTTATTTGTAGATCCGATTAACAGGGCGTTGCAGCAGTTTAGGCGGGAGGATACAAATGCGTGAACCAGGGCAGGTAGGTCTTCAGCTGGGATAAGGTGTTTTATTTTCGCTATATTTCTTAGATGGAAGAAGGAAGACTTGACGACAGCTGATACCTGCTTTCTGAGTTTTAGATTTCCATCCAGGATCACCCCAAGGTTTCGCACAGAGTCTTTATACTGTACAGTATCTCCCCCAATTGCTAGTTTGAGGTGGTGAGCGTTTTGAACTTTATCCATCATGTGTGGACCACCTACCACCAACACCTCTGTTTTGTCAGAGTTCAGCCTCAGCCAGCTGGTGTTCATCCAATTTTGTAAATCCACTAGACACGCATTTATGGATGCTGATGGGTCTTGGGTGCCAGGCTTGAAGGACAGATACAGTTGTGTGTCATCTGCATAACAATGGTATCCTAAACCATAGTTCTGGATTATTTTGCCCAGTGGGAGCATGTAGACTGCAAAGAGTAATGGTGATAGTACAGAACCCTGTGGAACTCCATAGGCAAGTGGCACTGGATTAGAGTAGTGTGTGCCCAGACATACTTGCTGTGTCCTGCCAGATAGGAAGGTCTGAAACCAGCTAAGAACAGTACCCCTTAGGCCACAGTAATTCTTCAGTCGCTGGATTAGTATTTCATGGTCCACAGTATCAAATGCTGCTGACAAGTCAAGAAGAATCAGAATTGAGCAATCACCCTTGTCCCTTGCAGTAAGTAGATCATTCATTACTCGGACTAATGCTGTTTCAGTGCTGTGCCTTTTCCTGAATCCTGACTGAAAAGTATCAAAGATGTTGTTATCTGTAAGCCTGGCTTCTAGCTGGTTGGCGACTGCTTTCTCGATAACTTTTGATAGGAATGGTAAGTTCGCCACAGGTCTGTAGTTGGTTACAGAATCAGGATCTAGTGATTGTTTCTTCAGGAGGGGTTTTATGATTGCTTTCTTTAGTTCTTCTGGGAAAAGTCCACTTTGCAAGGAGCACTGAGTGATTTTGTGAAGTGCTGGCCTGAACAGCGCTGGGCACTGCATTAAGGATCCAGTGGGGGCCAGGATCCAGGTCGCAGGTAGTGGGGCGGAGACTTTGAATGAGAATTCCAAAATCTTCTACACTCAGAGTGTCAAAGACTTGCCATGGTGGTACAGTAGTAGGCATATGCAACGTCCAGTGGTCAATTGATGTTGTTGGTGTAATGCTGGCACGGATGGTAGACACCTTGTTTGAGAAGAAGGCAGAGAATTCTTCACACCTTTCCCTGGAGTATGTGGTTGGGGCTTTTAGGCAGGAAGGATTGCAGAGTGATTCCACTGTGTAGAAGAGTTGACCAGCTCTGTTGTTGGCTGTAGATATTTTGTGCGAGATAAAGTCTGATTTTTTCTTGGTTATTGCTTGTTGGTATTGTCTGAGGTGTTGAACTAGGCTAGATTTGTGCTCCCCAGTCCCTGATTTACGCCACTGTCTTTCTAGTCTGCGCCCTTTCTTTTTTAGATCCATGATGGTTTTGTCAAACCAATTAGCTTTCTGCTTTTTGGTTGCTGATTTGATGCGCCATGGGGCAATACTGTCAAGTGTTTCATATATCGTGTTGTTGTACTGGGTTACTAGAGAGTTTGGGTCCATTTGGCTGTGGAGTAGATTTGTAAAATCCAGGTTGGCAGTTATCCTCTCCGGTGTTAATTTACTCAGGGGACGGGTTTTGATTGTTTCTTTAGGGAGCTGCTTGATAGGGTGATGTGCAATAGTAAACTTAATGGATTATGAACCATGAGTCTAATTTAGCAGTAAAAGAGAGAAAGGGAAAGCTAGCACTGCTGAATCTTGCTGTACTCCATGAAATGCATGAAAGTGGTCAACACAGGCAATATACAGATGCTGGTATCAAATCTGACACATACCATTGTGGAGAGGTGAAGTCATTTTCGGTGGGTACTAAGCACTGGAGCCTGACGGTCATTTCACGCAAATTGCGCTTCTATGGAGGCCAGGAGTTTCATTCCATTGATCATTCATTAATTAGCAGTCAATACTTTTGTGAAAGGATCTATCTAGTATTTGTATAATCTAATGGGATTATTTTTGATATCACCCTCTTGTTTATAATTATAATTTTTGGTATACTTTATCTACAGTTTTATGAATTTTTCACATCATAGATTTATCACTAGGGCTGAGCTTCTCATTTCTGTGGAATTTCGATTTCTAAGTTAACGATCAAATATTTGAAAATTGGTTTGCGGAAATCACAATTCTACATAAATAACTCATTACGGAGACTTGGAATTTTTATGCCAATCACAAAACAAGAAGTTTTGAACCAATCAGAGAATCAGTATAATCAGTATTGTACTGTGGAAATTGGATTACTGCAATTTTTCTTAGGCAAATCAAGACTTGGAAGTATTAGGCCAATCAGAGTATGCAGAAGTTTACTGCAGTTACCGATACGAAATGCAGATTATGCATAATAGCATACATCTGCAAAAAATAGTGGATTCCACAAACATTTTTTACACATAACTAACTTTATTGACAAAAATGACAAAAAACCCCCCACAGAAATCGGAAACTCAGATTTCTGCAGAACTCCAGGGAAATCAGGAAGTCACTTGTTGGAATTCTGAATTCCATCGAAATCAGAAATCAGCATTTTCGACCAGCCCTATTTATCACAAGACTAGACACATATTTTATTCATTCATTTAGAGACATTATTGAAATTGATTGATTGACAGATTAATGAATTGGTTGATGTATTAATTCATTGATTGTTTTATTTATTGTTTGATTATGCATTGAATTTATTATTGATTTTTGAGTTGATATATATATAGATATATATATATATATACACACACACTTTACTATTTATCAGCTTCTTATTGTTTAAGTTGAGTATGTACTTGCTTTGAAATAAATACAGTACTCATCAATACAAATGATCTTATGATGTCATTTAATGTAGCTATTGAAGGAACACTATTAATACTGTTCTAAAATGACAATTGGCCTCAATTCACTAAGGTTAACTCCTGTCTTTAATAACTCTTCTGAGCTGTTTTACAGTTATCACAATTATATCACCATGGTGATAACTGTAAAACAGCTCAGAAGAGTTATTAAAGACAGGAGTTAAGCTTAGTGAATTGAGGCCAATGTACAAATAATGTCTAAGTAGCTGTGTAAACATTTTCCTACTTACATGTTAAATATCAGAGGCAAAAGCTTTAATTCATTGTGTGTAGGATTTAGCTCTTTTGGAACAAATCATTCGCGCAAAAGGGGTGTCTGCTTCAATGCAGAGCCAGTGTTGTTTTTTGGCATATCAGAATGAGCATTTTTCTCTGAAAGCAAAAAAAAAAGTATGGAAAGCTGTAGTGTCACGTTTCACAGACAATTCCAAATTTGTATAACAAGTTACATTTCCTCTGCTCTCTGCAGACAGTTCAGTCAGAGACAGGTAGCTGGGTTAACAGATGTACTGTGAGGGAATTCCCCCTCTCGTCATGGGTTAATCTGCCGTCAGATTTGAGCAGACTTGCCATCAGTTAAGAGTGAAAAGATTTTGATACAGTAAACAAAAGAGAACAGCAAGTGAAATGCATACACCATTATTTACCAGCACTTCAGGAACTCTCTCAATCCCAGGTTAATTAGTTAATTAATAGTGTTCCTTTAAGTGTGCCTTCTTATTTTTTATTGTTGTTCTAAACTATTTGTGACTGATCTGAAGAAGTGCCATGTTCTTTAAAGACAGTGATGAGTCAACTCAATAGATATTGAACGTGACCTGTAGTCTATTGCTGTTTTTGAGCCAGCTGAGCACTAGAGATGGCCCGAACCTCCGATTTTCGGTTTGCGAACTTCCGCGAAAAGTTTGGTTTGCGTGAACTTTCGCGAACGGCAATAGACTTCAATGGGGAGGCGAACTTTGAAAACTAGAAACACTTATGTTGGCCACAAAAGTGATGGAAAAGTTGCTTCAAGGGGTCTAACACCTGGAGCATGGCGGAGTGGGATAGACGCCAAAAGTCCCGGGGGGAAAATCTGGATTTGACGCAAAGCAGCGTTTTAAGGGCAGAAGTCACATTGAATGCTAAATTGCAGGCCTAAAGTGCTTTAAAACATCTTGCATGTGTATACATCAATCAGGGAGTGTAATTAGAGTACTGCTTTACACTGACACACGAAACGCACTGTGTAATGCACCGCAAACAGCTGTTTGCGTAGTGACGGCCGTGCTGGACTGGTGCGCACCATGGCGAGAGTGCAGGCTGTGGCGGTTTTCAAGCCCATATGGTCGCTGGGCTGTGGTAGCTCAATGATAGAACAACAATGACTGTCCAGCTGATCAAATTTGGTCTGTCCACAATGAAGCAACGACCTTATTATCTTCTTGTATGTAGGTAGGCATAGGTAAGTTCCCCAGTATAGGTAGGTAGGTGTCCCAGTATAGCTAGATAGGCATAGGTAGGTGCCCCAGTAGTTAGCTAGGCATAGGTAGGAGTCCCAGTATAGGTAGTTAGGCATAGGTAGGTGTCTCAGTATAGGTAGATAGGCATTGGTAGGTGCCCCAGTAGTTAGCTAGGCATAGGTAGGAGACCCAGTACAGGTAGGTAGGCATAGGTAGGTGCCCTAGTATAGGTAGGTAGGCATAGGTAGGTGTCCCCGTATAGGTAAGTAGGAGCCCCAGTAGTTAGGTAGGCATAGGTAGGTGTTCCAGTATAAATAGTTAGGCAGGGCCTGGCTGGCACAGTAATAGTAATAACCAAGGTCCAGCTGCAACAGATAGGGCTGTATAATGCAGTGTCAGTGGGCAACACAAAAAAAAACATATCAGGAGAACATTAGCTCTCAAAAGAGCTGTTGAGGGGTGCTATTTTAGCAATAACAATCAGCCAGGAGCAAGCTAACAAGCCTACAAGAGCCTAAGTAATCTTTCCCTATAAGAGTCTGCCAGCAGCTGTCCCTTCACTAATTAATGCAGGCACACAAGTGAGTGTAATGTCCAGCACTGCCTGCCTTTATAAAGGGGGGGAGTGGCTCCAGGAGTGTAGCCTAATTGGCTACAATGTGCTTGCTGACTGTGATGTAGAGGGTCAAAGTTGACCCTAATGGCGCACTGTGGGGGCGAACCGAACTTCCGTAAAAGTTTGCGTTACATGGCGAATGCGAACCACCGGAGGTTCGCCTGGAACTGTTCGCTGGCGAACCATTCGGGCCATCTCTACTCACCACTTGCTTCTTTTAATCTATTTATAACTTTTTAAAATATTTATTTTTGCTTTGTTTTACACCAACTTTTTTAATGATCCCTTGGCGCCTCCTGACAAACATTATTATGCCCCCCCCCACTGGAAGGGTTGAACCCCCCTATCTCTTTTTGTCCCTCACCATCCCTCTTTTCTTCCTTCCTTAGGAGTGTGACTGGCTTGGTATGAATAGAAAAGCCTAGTGGGGACAGGATTGTTTTTTCCATTCACCATGTGGGTGGTCAGACAAACTTATCTTGTGAGTACCCAATATCTTTTTCTTTTTACATTGAATACCCAAACTGACATAGTACACCAGA
Organism: Hyperolius riggenbachi; assembly: GCF_040937935.1. Lineage (NCBI taxonomy): Eukaryota > Metazoa > Chordata > Amphibia > Anura > Hyperoliidae > Hyperolius > Hyperolius riggenbachi. The sequence goes on along the minus strand of NC_090656.1, from coordinate 179,590,895 downwards.
ACTATCTCTTGGTATCTCTCTCCTTCACTGTTATATTCACCACAGGATTTATTCCAATTGCCTTATATTTTGTTTAAATAAAAAGCCTCCAAAGCAATGTTAACCTTTTTATCCATTTGGTTTTACCCTGTTGGCACCTCTGTTTTTCTCTACGAGCATTTACTATCCACCCGTGGTGGAGGGGGATACCCCTTCTTTTCCTGTCTACAGAGAGTGACTTCTTAATCCTGAGTGGGGACGGGACAATCTCCATACCTGCCTACACATTGGTTTCCTTGGAGGTAACCCTGGTTTGTGAGTATAGCTATTGTACTCCTCTTGTACTCCTTTTTCACCTATCCATCAATTACAGTGCTCACTGCACTATATTGGGCTCTCGGGTTCCCTTTTGTTTGTAGTTCGTTTAGTCCAACCTGCCCCTACAAATCATGATCATTTATTTCTTCAGAATGTATGCCTTACAAAGTATCATCTTCCAGCTGCCCCAGTACAACACCAACAGATTTGTCTGGTGCAGGTCTTCTTGAGTAGTCAGTATGTTTTCTGAAGTAATGTATTTTTAAACAATTTCTCCTACTGTAAGTGTGTCATGACTGACACGGCTGACCTGATATCTAGTTCCACTTTTACTGGAATACCAGCTACTTTAGGTGTCAAGTAAATAACAGATTTTCATCAATGTCAGCAGGATAAGCATCAATACTTGCTAGTTTTGGATCATTATTGCCATCACACTAAGCATTGTCAACATCATGGATGTTAGAAAAAGGCTTGTTTGGCTTAGAAGTGCTCCTTCTGTCACTCTGATATGTTGCTTGCTACAATATGGCCTTTTGTATTTGTGTTCTGCAGTAATCCTCGAGTGCTGAAGGCTGCATTTGTATTAAATTATTTTCTGCACTAAAAGCAAGATCTCTGTTTTTTTCTGGGCAGAACTCTGTATGGTATAGAGTTTTTATTTTGTACTGCTACCGAAAATATTTACCGTAATTTATTCATTTAAGACTTAGAGTTGATCTGTTTAACTGCATATTAACTGCACTAGCAAAGGTGACAGTACAGATGTGGTAGAAATTGTATTTTAACATCTAGCCAGTATAACCCCAATTCCAAGCAAGTGACAACCCCCCTCCCCTGGCACCCTCCTCCCTATATTGCAGGGTAGCACAGTGAAGCAGTGTAACTTTCAGCTGCTTCTTCCATTGAGTAAACCGGTTACGTGCATCAAAATATAGACTTAAGCCATTATTCAATTCACTTCATTTAAAGTAGGTGAAAAAGCACTGTCAAAGTTATTCTAAGTATCTTATTGTTTTCTGGTGGCTTAAAAGGAATTTTTTGATTAGATTTGAAAATATCACCTAGGAGAAAACTTAGGGGGAAAAAGTAAATTGAATAAGGGCCTTAGGCTACGTTAACAGTCGTGCGGTTTAATGACTGCTTTGTACCGCGGCTTACCTGGAATGCACCAACTTTGCAACATTCCCAATGCGGTGTGCGCGTTGTGGTGTAAAGAGTGGTAGTATGGTAACGCACTGCATGCAGTGCATTACATATAAATGCACATATCAAAAGTAGAAGTTAAGCATCCTTTTTTGACTGTATGCTTCACTGTATCCGATGCAACATGTGGCACCATTGTCTTGATCAATCTGAGTTGCATTCCTCCTGCCACAGGGAACGCAACACAATGGTCACTGTGAACATGGCCTTAGCCAATATCCTATGAACATTTCTCATAAGTTTTCTCCAAGGAGATATTTTCAAACCTTACCAATAAAATACCTTTACTGCTAACACCTTGCAAGAAAATGCTCAAATAGGTTTGATATTAGTTTATTACCTACGTTGTAGTACTCTTTCAATTGCTAAATGCTGAACAGCTATTTTTTAAATAAGATGACAAACTATCTCATGGGAGAAAACTCAGGAGAAAAAGTTAATTAGATAAGGGCTTTGTTCTGTATTAACTTGAGTTAAAAAGCATTCTTGATACCCCATACATAATGCACCATGGATTGAGAACAAGCCTACAATGAAACACCTGGCCGGAGCACTTGTGGCACGCACGCTCAACATATTTGGTAGATATAGAGAATATGTAAACATCGCTTTCTTTCCCTCACCGCTTGTCCATTTATTGGGGAATCGGGGGTTGGCCAGTAACATTTCTGGAGGGGGGTTTCAACGATGGAAGTAGGTGTATGATGTAAGGGCGATACAACTGGTGGTAGAGGTGGAGTGGATTCCTCTGCAACAGATTGAGGTGCAACTGGAGACCCCTTGGTTAGATGATCGGAGTCTGGTCCAGTTTAGGAATTACTTGCTTTCTTTGGGCAGGAGGAGGGAGTTCTCGAGAGAGCTTACCCCTTTTTAAGTGCTTTGGAGAGCACAGGGGATCCCTAGAAGCTTTATCTAGTGAATGTATACCATTCTAAATGATGAGGTGAGTCTGGCAAACTTTATTAGGATGAAGTGGGAGAGGGATCTGAATAGGAATTTCTCAGATGAACATTGGAGAAAGGCCCTCTTGTTTGCTTACAAATCGTCAATGGCATCAAAAACCCAGGACTCGATCCATAAGTTCCTTCCTAGGTGGCATCTAACACCAGACAGGCTAAATAGGATGTTCCTGAACACCCTATTTAGCACACATGTGCTGGTGGTGCTATAAGGCAAGAGGGGCAATTCTCAATATATTTTGGGAGTGTGAAGGGCTAAGGGACTTTTGGGGGGAGTGAGGAGCTTTATAAGTAGGGTAGTTGGAGAAACCTCCCCAGATGACGCTGCTTTCTATTTGATGCACGTTAATTCATGAAGTATTAAGAGGTATAAAAATATGCTCCAGAGACATTTGCTTAATGCAATTAAGATATTAATCACTAGAAGATGGAAGACAGTTAACCCACTGAGAATAGGTGATTGGATCCAGGAAGTAGAGGAAATAATGCAGACAGAAAATATCTCCCTCATGGTACATGGTCAGACAAAAAAGTTCTGAAAAACGTGGGCCCAATGGATAAAATTGAAATACACGGAAGAGTATGTACAAGCCCTCACTGAATAAGTCATCCTGGACATTTTAGTGACAGTGAGCTAAAAAGATCTGGATAGTTATGGCCTTTGGCTTGGTTTGGGATCCTCCCAGAGGAGAATGGGGAAGGTGGGTTTTTTTGTTTTTTTTCTTCATTCTTTCCTCTCTGTATGGGATGGGTAGAGGGGTGGTGGCAGTGGTTGGTTGTTAGTTGGTGTATATGGAATGGATGAAAGGAGTGTAGTGATTCTGGAGAATAGAACCTCGGAGCCCCTTCCTAGTACACTGGTGAGAAGAGGGGGAGCTCTAGAGGAAGTAACATCGTAGAATGGGTCGATGTAAAGGATGATTGGTGGGAACTGAATTGAGGAGCTGAGGCAATGCCTGCCCCACCCTTGAGGTATAAAAGAAGTATAGATTGAGGTAAATTAAGACCTCAGATTTGAAACTGGGGTAAAGAAGCAATGTGTATCTTTTGAGCTGACTTACCCTAAGCTGGAATTTTAGCTGCTGCAATATGTATAGGTTTGTTACTGAATGATGTAAATATATTATCTGGAAAAAAAAATTAAGGAAAAATAATTATGTAAAAAAAAAAAAAAAAACTTTTTATAACAGTGGTCTACATTATTTTGCTCAACTGCAGTATGGTGGCAACATTAAAATTATTCCTAAGGGGGCTTTGCCTTTGAAGTAGTGGCACATTGACTTCCATCCTGGTTACTATATCTGCCAGAAACAATTTGCGCACAGAAAAATTCAGTTCGTATCCTGTTTGAGTTTGATTAGTGGACCTAGAGTGAATAGAACCTGACGTTCATTGCCGGGGCGTAGTTTCAAGTTCATCTGAAATTCTTAGGTCTTCTATACTTGTCAGCAAAAGACAGGGACTATATTCCGCCTTAAAAACTCCTGCTCCATGCATTGTATTATTTCATGAGTCGTGTTACATGAACACATTATCTCAGTAACAGAACAAGTCACTGAGCACTTGCACAGCAACATTTTATTCTCAAATTCATTAAATGTTAAACAACATATTCACACACAACACGGTGCCTTGTTGTTACACTTTCAAAACTGTAAATATTTAATATGTCTCTTATCAAGATGGTTTTACCTAAACATTTCTGGGATAGAATTTAAATCTAACGTGAGGCTTAATGGAACCCTTCAGACAATCCACAGATCATTGAATATCTGCCCAGAGAAGTTGATGCTTTCAAATGTTATCTGGGAAAAGCAGCTGTGAGGAAGCTCAACTGTTTAGAATATTACAATATTAGCTGGGAAGCAAGAGAATAGTATCTGAATGTGATTGCAAGGCTTGTGTTATGGTTTAACAATAACAGACTAGAATAGAGGTGCTTGTGTAAACATACAATAGGCAAATCTATCGGAACAGCTTGATAGGAAATACAGGGAAATGTTAGTGTGAAGAATTCAAATTACAAATGTATACATTTTTTAATGCATAGTAAATGCAGTTTAAATGCAAGACTCTATCTTGATCATTTTAAACACAAATAGATAATGCAAATGGTTATGAGACAAAAAGAGGTGCTGCTGACAAAACACAACAGGCTGCTGCTATAAATGTAAAGCCCAGATTAAGGAAAATATGCATAACATGGTGTGAAAAAAAGGACAGAATCATTCCACAAGATGCATTAATTGGGCACAAGACCCTATCTGCAATTTGGGTGCTGCCATAGACTGCAATTGATGATAATTGTGGCTATTGCTAGGGATGATCGGAAAGAGCAAATTCCGTTCCACCGGAATTCACGGATTCTGCCAGCCCTTAATTCCGTCGCTATGAAATTCCGCGGAATTCTGGACTCCTCTAGCATCACTACAGTACACAGTACTTGGAGAGGGGTAGAAAGGCTAGGGGTAGAACGATGCTGTACACAAGACCATGCTGAACATTGAATAGGGACGGTCTACACATTTTTTTCTGCAAAAATTTGTATGATTCCTTATACGTGGCTTAGCAGATGCAGTGATTAGAACAATTGTGCAGAAAGTTTTTTTTCCTCTTCGTACCCTTAGTTGTCAGTATCTCAGGACAGGGAGAAATTTATGCACCTGCCTAATTTTATTTAAACAATTTTTGCACACTTTCTGTAAATCCAATAAACTTCATTTCACTTCTAAAATATCACTGTGTGAGTCTCGTATGATGATATATTTAACTGACATTTTTTATCATAACAGCCAACGATTTATACAGGAAGTGTGTGTGTGGTGTGTGGTGTGTGGCGTGTGGCGTGTGGCGTGTGGCATGTGGCATGTGGCGTGTGTGTGTGTGTGTGTGTGTGTGTGTGTGTGTGTGTGTGTCCGGCGGATCACTCAAACTCGCCCTTATCAAGCGAACGACAGCCTGTACACACGCCCAATTTAGCAGGCGAAAGACGGGACATTCAAATGACCCGTCGTTCGCGGAAATCTGACGTGTGTATGGGTCTTTAGTCACACTGCAACAAATTAGTTTTAAACCAACCTTTTAGCTCCAGTCAGACTAACCTGTCTGCTTCCCAGGTTACAGAGCAATGAATGAGAGCAGGGCTTAGCTATTTAACATAATCCTCCTTCTGAATACGAATTAATGAATCAGTTGGATTCCTGGAGTGGATTACAGCTCCCTGTATGCAAAGGATAGAAGTCTGGGTGATATATAAACTCCTGACAGGACTTTTCCAGGCTCTCTGTTAGCCATCCTGCTACATAGCCTCCCCCCTTGTTTCAACCCCAAGGTTGGAACAACCACAGAAAAATAGGAGTGTACTCAGGATAGGGCGTCTGCATTTCCTATCTTTGCTCCTGGTCTATGTTTTATAGTAAAACTATAGTCTTGCAAAGTAAGAAACCAGCGGTTTACACTTCTATTTGTCTCTTTCTTCTGTGCCATCCATTTGAGAGGAGCATGATCAGTTATTAAATCAAAATGACGACCCAACAAATAATATCTCAATGCCTCTAGGGCTCACTTTATAGCCAGACATTCCTTTTCTATCACTGCATATTTTCTCTCATGTTCATTTAATTTTCTACTTAAACACATTAGGGTGTTCTTCCCCATTCTGTACTTGTGACAATGCTGCTCCAAGACCTACATCCGATGCGTCTGTATGAACTACAAAGTCCTTGGAAAAGTCTGGGGAGTACAAGATTGCCTGTTCATAAAGGGCCTTCTTCAAGACCAGAAATTACTGTTCTGCCTCTAGAGACCACTTTATCATCACTGAGTCTTTTCCTTTTGTAAGATCAGTCAAGGGCGCTGCAAGAGTTGAAAAATTTGGGATAAATTGTCTATAATAACCAGTAATGCCAAGAAAAGCTCTGACCTGTTTTTTGTTTGTAGGGCGTGGCCACTCCTGTATGGCTGCAGTTTTCACTAATTGTGGTTTTATTACCCTACGACCGATAGTGTACCCAAAATATTTGGCTTCCTCAAACCCAATGGCACATTTTTTTGGATTGGCAGTGAGGCCTGCTTTGCGGATAGCTGTAAGAACGGTTTGAACACGTGGAAGGTGGGACTCCCAGTCAGTGCGATGTACAACTACGTCATCTAGGTAGGCTGCCGAATATTGTTGGTGGGGTCTTACAATTCTGTCCATGGCTCTCTGAAAGGTAGCAGGGGCATTTTGTAACCCAAATGGCATCACTTTATATTGAAATGACCCCTCAGGACTTACAAAAGCTGTTTTTTCCTTGGCATTTTCTGTCAGCGGTATCTGCGAGTAACCTTTAGTCAAGTCTAAGGTGGTCAAATATCGAGCTGATCCCAGTCTGTCAATGAGCTCATCCACCCGGGGCATGGGATATGTGTCAAACTTTGTAACTGAATTTAATTTCCTGAAATCATTACAAAACCTCCAACTACCGTCTGGTTTTGGGACTAAGACGATGGGACTGGATCAGTCACTATTGGATTCCTCAATTACCCCTAAACCCAGCAATTTTTTATATATTCTGTAGATTAAGTCATCATTACTAACAAAATAAGGAAAACACAACCTATCCTCTGGTTGGACAGGTTAACCGTTAATCATCACAACATTTTCCCACGCTCTGACAAGGGTAGGATCTTTTCTCTGTTCTGTACCAAAGCTTTGTTTATGCACATTAAGATCAACCAGCTCCAAAGCAACATCTTGGTTAGAGGATGTCCGCCTATCTTCGCTGGCAGTAGGGACTTCCCCAGACTCCTCCAGTTCTCCTGCCATAACAGAGAAAGGAAAAATGGGAAGTTCCTGGGAGGAGTCTTCTGTGCATAACTGTTCTGCAGACCTCAGAGGTTCTGATTCAAATATATGGATCAGATCTGGAAAGTCCCACAGTCCCCAAAATTTTGGAAAGTCCCTTCCAATAATTGCATCATATAATAAATGAGGTACTACTCCAACTACATGATTCACAGCCCCCAATGCAGTTCCAAATGCAACCGTTGCTATGGGATACTCTCGGGTATCCCCATGAATGCACACTACAGCCACTTTCCCAGACTGGAAGTTCTCAGGGCCAATCACATCAGCATTTATCAATGTTATTAACTATTTCTGCCACCCGGACGTGAAGCTCACGTCCGGGTGGCTGCTCTGCTGCGGTGCCGCGCTTCAGCGCACGATTGCCGGCTTGTCCCCGTGGTGTCCCCTGGTAGCCCTGGGATCAGTGAACGGGAACATGGTTCCCGATCACCGATCCGTGCCCCCCGCAGAAAAACTGAAGCACTCTTACAAGAGGCTTCAGTCTTTCTGCGCGTCAAAATTTCTGCATCTCCCTTGTGCTTCCGCTTAGTGAGAAGCACAAGGAGGGGAAAAAAATTGAAGGTGGCCATCTTGTGGCCAAATAGTAAAACTACATCTACATATTTTTTACATTACAATTTACACATATAACAACATTCAAAATTAACTGTTTATTTCCTACACCAACATATTACCCAAATACAATTTTTAATGGAAAAAAAAATTACACACAAAAAAAAAAAAAAGAAGACAAATAGTTACCTAAGGGTCTGAACTTTTTAAATATGCATTTGAAGGGGGTATAATACAAACATTTTTTAAATTATAAGCTTGTATATAGTGATGGACGCAAAAAGGAAACAATGCACCTTTATTTCAATAATTAAAATATTGGCGCCATACATTGTGACAGGGACAACATTTAAATGGTATAATAACCGAGACAATTGGGCAAATAAAATACATAGGTTTTAATTATGGTAGCATGAATTATTTTAAAGCTATAGTGGCTGAAAACTAAGAAATAATGCATTTTTTTCCATTCTTTTCTTATTAATCCTGTTAAAATGCAATTATAAAAAAAATAATTCTTAGCAAAATATGTACCCCTCAAAGAAAGCCTAATTAGTGGCAGAAAAAAACAAGATATAGATCAATAAATTGTGATAAGTAGTGATAAAGTTATTAGCGAATGAATGGGAAGTGAAAATTGCTCTGATGCATAAGGTGAAAAATCCCCACGGGCTGAAATGGTTAAAGGGACACTTAAGTCAAACAAAAAAAAATGAGTTTTACTCACCTAGGGCTTCCAATAGCCCCCTGCAGCTGTCCGGTGCCCTCGCCGTCTCCCTCCGATCCTCCTGGCCCTACCAGCAGCCACTTCCTGTTTCGGTGACAGGAGCTGACAGGCTGGGGACGCGAGTGATTCTTCGCGTTCCCAGACACATTAGCACCATCTATGCTGCTATATGGTATATGATATATGCTATGGCAGCATAGATGGCGCTATTGTGGCCAGGAACGCGAATAATCACTCGTGTCCCCAGCCTGTCAGCTCCTGTCACCGAAACAGGAAGTGGCTGCTGGCGGGGCCAGGAGGATCGGAGGCAGACGGCGTGGGCACCGGACAGCTGCAGCAGGCTATTGGAAGCCCCAGGTGAGTAAAACTCATTTTTTTTTGTTTGACTTAAGTGTCCCTTTAAGCTCCCAGAGTCCAGCAAAGCAGTGACATGCTTACTATTCACATATACAGTACACATGTGTTTTCCGATTACTGACATTGCCGTACATGAAGCAGAAGCAAACAAGGACTGCTTCCTATCTCTGAAAGAGAAGTCACACAGCATTGGTTCATCAGTTAAAGGACAGTTTGCAGCCACATGTCCAAGTTCATGGCAACAAAAACATTTAACAGTTTCCAAGTTAGGCCTGCGGAGAGGCCAGCGATTCCCAAGTGTAGGAGGCCAATCTCTAGGCTTAATATCGACATTCCTTCCCCCTAAGACTTAACCATGCTTACCACCCACTTCTACCAGAACAGTCTTACCGGTTGCCAGGGGATACCGTAGTTTTGGGTGAAAGTCCGTGAGCTTTCAGGGGAGGCAGTCAAGTCCTCAGCTGCGAAGTACCTCTCCACTAATTCCACCAGATGATCTGCAGTTGTTGGATCTCCTTGGCTCACCCATCTTTGCAGAGAAACAGGTAGAGATCTTAAATAGCGATCCATGACCACTCTTTCAACTATCTGGGGCCCAGACAGAGACTCTGGTTGCAGCCACTTTTGAACCAAATGGATAAGATCGAACATTTGTGACCGTGGAGGTCTCCCAACTTGGTAGGACCAGCTGCTAACCCATTGTGTCCATACAGCCACCATAACACCTAGGTGGGCTAAAATATCCTGTTTCAACTTTTGTAATCCGCAGCATTCACAGATTCCAAGTTGTAGTAGGCTTTCTGTGCTTCCCTTGTAAGCAGGGGGGCCACTAGTCCAGCCCAATGAGTCTGAAGCCAGTTTTCCCTTTCAGCTGTCCTCTCATAGGTAACCAGAAAGGCTTCTGGATTGTCTTCTGCAGTCATCTTGGACAGGAAATGACCCACATGGATAGCTGAGTGGTTACCACCAACACCTGTAGTCATATCAGGAGACCGCTGTGCAAGTCCCTGCACCACCACTGTGAGAGTTTTCGGATCCTTTTCTACATCGCTTGCTAATTTCAAAAACAGTTCATGTGTCTGCTCTTGCACTTCCATGATTTGCTGCGCAGTTTGTGTCTGCACTGCATTTATCATGTCCCAATACTGGGTATTTGCTTGCTGCTGTGCAGCATTTGCTTGTTGCAAGGCTGCATTAGACAACACCAACTGTTTTACCAGTTCATCCTTTATTTTTGCAATTCAGGTACTGGCTCTTTGAATAGCACTTATCCAGCTGCCCGCATCCTCCACCATATGTGAGAGGGGGAATACATAGCGGGTGCTAGGCTCCCTGGGGTGAGCAACCTTTTCAGGTATAGAAACCAGTCCAGTGGCTTTTCCTTCAAACAGTGGTGTGTTTATTTACAGCTATATACACAGGTGCATAAATAAGGTGCTTGAAAAACAAAACGAAATACAAAACAAATTCAAAAACAAAAACCCTAGCCCTGTCTCGGCTCTAACTATACAATATACTATACAATATATACAGTTCTAACTATAGAATGAAAAAGCCTTATGCTTTGTTAGCCACACTGCAACAAATGACAGTTTTTAAACCAACCTTTTAGCTCTAGTCAGACTAACCGGTCTGCTCCCCAGGTTAAATATATACACAGGGTGGGCCATTTATATGGATACAAATTAATAAAATGGGAATGGTTATGAACTTCCTGTTTGTGGTACATTAGCATATGTGAGGGGGGAAACTTTTCAAGATGGGTAGTGACCATGGCGGCCATTTTGAAGTTGGTCATTTTGAATCCAACTTTTGTTTTTTCAATAGGAAGAGGGTCATGTGACACATCAAACTTATTGGGAATTTCACAAGAAAAACAATGGTGTGCTTGGTTTTAACATAACTTTATTAGTTTATGAGTTATTTACAAGTTTCTCTTTGTTTACAGCCATTGACATGTCGCTGAAATTAACAAAAGGATCAGATAGAACTTTTGTTGATGTCTGGTGAATGCAGTAACCGGGTCATTGCAGCAGATTTCAATGCAAGACACGCTATGAGACACCCATCTCCCATGCTACAGTTAGCAAAATGCTTGCTAAGTTTCGTGAAACCGGTTCAGTGTTGGATTTGCCAAAATGTGGATGCATGAAATCTGTCACTGATGAAGAAACATCAGTGGCTGTCCTAGCTTCATTCAGCAAGAGACCAAAGCATAGCACTCACTGGAGAGTGGCATTAGTCAAACATTCTTTTGGCAGATATTAGCTACTCACAAATGGCACCCTTACAAACTCCAGCTACTGCGGCATCTCAACGAGGATGACCCAGATCGGCGCACTGAATTTGCAGAAGATTTTGTTCAGTGATGAGGCAAACTTTTATGTGAATGGTGAGGTTAACAAACAAAACCACCGCTATTGGTCTGACACTAACACACATTGGATAGATCGCTCCAAGACTGTTGGAACAAAAAAATTGATGGTATGGTGTGGTTTATGGGGTACAAAGATAGTGGTGCCATTCTTCATCAATGGAAACCTCAAGGCCACTGGATATGTGAAATTGCTACATGATTATGTGTTTCCCTCTTTATGCACTGAAGCTGGCACAGCACCTGAAACTATGGATACTGGAAGCCTGTGCTAGCATTTCTCCTGCAGTGCTGCTATCAGTGTATGAAGAGTGGGCAGTGTTACCAACTCATCCCTTTAATTACTGACACATATGAATTATACAGGTTTTGTGGCTAGAAAGATGCAGTTAAGGCACTGATTATGAGCAAATAGCCCCAGAACCTGTATAACTTAGATGTGTCAGTAATTAAAGGGATGAGTTGGCAACACTGATAGTGGGGGAAGAGGGTTGCATTGACAATCCAACACAATGGGCAGCACATTGAACACATTTTATAAGTGGTCAGAAACTTGTAAATAACTTATGAAAGAATTAAGTTACGTTAAAACCAAGCATACCATTGCTTTTCTTGTAAAATTCCCAAAAAGTTAGATGCATCACATGACCCTCTTCCTATTGAAAGAACAAAAGTTGGATTAAAAATGGCCAACTTCAAAATGGCTGCCATGGTCACCACCCATCTTGAAAAGTTTCCCCCCTCACAAATACTAATGTGCTACAAACAGGAAGTAAACATCACCAACCATTCCCATTTTATTAAGGTGTAGCCAAATAAATGGCCCACTCTGTATGTATATATATATATATATATATATATATATTATATAAAATATATATATATATATATATATATATATATATATATATATATATATTATATAAAATATATATATATATATATATATATATATATATATATATATATATATATATATATATATATATATATAAAAAATATATATATATATATATATATATATATATATATATATATATATATATATATAAAATATATATATATATATATATATATATATATATATATATATATATATATATATATATATATATATATATATATATATATATATATATATACACACAATATATATGCACTATACACACACAGCCTACATGTATATAGAGTTTAGTGTGTCTAATTCCTCCTCATTTTCTCTCATCACAAGTTGTAATTTGATCTCTCCTCTGTGTCACCTGACTGCCATGGCAGAGATGGCAGATAAGCTCATTTGAAAGCACAGGGTGACAAATATAGCCAACCTGTTTCTGAGCTTAGCGCTTCTGCCTTACTGTTGGTGATTTTTGCCTGGATTTTGACTACTCTCTGCCTTCCTTATGTGTACAGTTTTACGATGTTTTAAGTGTATTCATAAATTGAATTAGTTCAACAAATTTGTGTTATAGTCTTTTACTTATATGCAGAATGTCTACCAGGCTTTTATTCTGGCATATTTTGGTGAGTCATAATTTAAGAATTGGAGGCCTAAAAGTCTTGAAAAAAAAAGTACAGCTTCCAGACAGAAATGCACCCCCAGAGAGGTTAAAGAGGAACTTTCACCTAGATTGAACTTCAGTAGCAGATACCCCCTTTCCCATGAGAAATCTTTACCTTTTCTCAAATAGATCATCAGGGGGAGACTGCATGGTTGATACTGTGGTGAAACCCCTCCCACAGTGTGATATCACAACCATGGCCCTGACGGTTCCCTATCAGTGAATCTCATTGCATTGTGGGAAATAACTGTTTCCAAACTAGAAACACCCATGGCCCTGACAACTGCAAGCTTTTGGGATTCGATCCTGATTGCTGACTTTTCCACAGGGAATTCCTCTGGAACAGCTGCATCAAGTATGAAAAATGTGTTAGTAATGACACAGCCCCCTATTAACCTTTACTGACAATGAAAAATCTGGGAGGGCTGCATTTGTGTCATATATAATATGCTGACAATAAATTCTGACTCCACTCCTCACAATGAACTTTCACTTTGAAATTGCAATGTATAAAACTAAGCTCTCTCCTATTAGTAATTACCTTGCATAGCATATGCTTAAAAAGCAGGTATTAGTTTATCATATCTAATTTACTCCCTTTCTGTCTCCAGCCTGACTGCCCCATAAACTAATGAGATATTAGTAAGGATAAACAGGACAAAAACAAACTCTTAGTTGGAGTTAATTGGCACTGATGAATAACAATGCCACAATTGAAGCTTAACTCTGGCATCATGCTGTCACATTGAAAATCTTAATTAACTGCAAGAAACATGGAGGCACCATCTGGCATGTGTACAACTTTTTTTCCCATGGACTGGCACTACTACTGACAAAGGTCATTAATGTTCATTTTGCTTTCTCTTGAAAACGTTTCATATCTGGTTTCCTTTTAGAGTTCTGCTCACTACTTTTACATATTCTCTCGTAATGATTCTCAAATGTATTTGCATTTGACAAATGAAAACATTTGTTTGGCTTCTACTGACCGAACTAACTAGGCTAGGGTTTGCCTGTCTATTCAAAGCAATGAGTTAGCAAAACATTGACTTTATTAGCATTTGAATACACAGTAGTACATCATGCATGAAAAGCACAAGAAGGATTCTAAAATTCAAGCAGTCTCCGATTGCAAAACATTTCCAAACATTATATACAGCATCTTACATCAGAATGGTATAAGAAATATAAATACATTGACTATAGGCATTAAAGTGAACCTGAAGTAAAAATAAACTGATGATAAACAATTGTATCCAGCCTCCTACTCCTAAAAAATACCTTTTTTTAGATACTGTATTCTATGGTTTTATTTTATGTTTAAACATTTAACAAAGTAGATTTATAAGTTTATTGTCTCTGCTTGAATGGAAGTATATTAAGTGTCCCAGAGGTATTGGGACTCCGAGCACCTCTCATGGGTATTGTCACGGAACAGCCGTGAGAAACGAGAACGCAATCGGTTTATTGCACCGATTGCCAGTGACGTGCTAGAATCTAGATTGGTTATGTAGGAGCATCTGCAGTCAGATTGGGCTAGCAGTACTTAGATGCAGGATGTCTTTTGATGTGTTAATTAGCTTGGGCCAGGCCTGTGTCCAGGAGAATGTTTATTTTCAATTACCTCAATTTGGGGAGCCTTTTCATACAGGGAGAGCAAGGAAGCTACTCCCAGCAGGAAGCCTATTCAAAACCTGCTTTCACCCAGACTATCCGGCACCGACCAAGGGCCATCTGAATGCATATGATGTATGGTTTCTTGTCGATTATATGGCAACTGTACATCGCACAGCTAGGAAATTCATATAGTCTTATTCGGTAAAATCTAGCCATCGTACTGATATGAAATTCATCGCGATAGCCCGTCCGGTTATTGAGGTATGACCCTTCTCAAAAACTGGGTCCGCTGCACTAGCCATGTCTGATGTCATAGTAATCTATTTTCCGACAAGTATGAATCTGTTATCCACCTAAATATGACTTGTATCGTTTGTGAGTTACGGCATTTTATAAGTTTAAACCTAAAATCTCTCAGATGGAATGAACTGTCATTGGTGGGTAATTCAGAGGGGGCCAGCATTGCCACACCCACAAACCAGCTTCATCAAAAGTATCTGTGAGGGGCTCTTCCCTCATTCCTCCATTTTCCACCTTCCTGAAAGCTGCTACCACTTTGAGGAACAAGTGGTAGCCATTTTGTTTGGACTTTGAACTTTGCTGAAACTGAACAAAAGGAACTCTATGTAACTATCGGTGTCAGCACACAGAGAGAATCTGATCGTTGATGATCTGCAGAATCATCAACAATACAGATGTACACCTGACTATGGATAATCTGCAGAATCACTAATAATCCAAGTAGGACTAACCTCTGGACACCTAATAAAGTGTAAGTGTTTGGTGTAACTGTAGACTATCTCCCGTGAGGCGGGAGATACAGGCAGCTTAGCCAAGAACCACCTAAGGGGCAGGTGGCCCTGGGAAATGCAGGAACTATCTCCTACAGAGAGGGAATAGAGAGGACCTGGCAACCAGGGATCTCTGGAGATTAGAGATAGACTGTACTGCAGCCAGGGGACTCCAGGGGAAGAGGCCACTGGCTGCTAACAGGCCCGGACTCCCTGAGGAGCAGGAGTCCTAGTTGCAACTGACACTTGGTGGAAGTGTGTCACTGCTAGTACAGATAGACTGAGCACTCAAGGAGTGAGTGACAGCCTGGAAGGTCGGGCAGGCCAAGTCGGCAACACACGAGCAGATAAGGTACAGAGACAGAAGGCTGATTCGGTAACCGGGTACAGGCAGGGTCTGGCAACAGGAAGGCAGATATGCAGGGGTACCAAATCAGAAGGCAATAGAGAGGTCGACCGAGCAAATGGTCATAACAGAAATAGAGCAGAGTCCTAGTCTGGGGTGTGAGGTTCGTGGTCTCGACATCCAGGAACTAGCCTACCATATAACACAGCAATGACACAGTAATCCTAAGCTTGGGTGTGAGGTCCTTGATCACAACACCCCGGAACTGGTCTAAAGTATAACACAGCAATGACACAGTAATCCTAAGCTTGGATGTGAGGTCCTTGGTCACAACACCCCGGAACTGGTCTAAAGTATAACACAGCAATGACACAGTTATCCTAAACTTGGGTGTGAGGTCCTTGGTCACAACACCCCGGAACTGGTCTAAAGTATAACACAAGCGTAATCTGGCTAAGTGTGAATTCCCAGGTCCACCTGGTTCTAACACACTGTGGGATCTGACTATGGTCTGAGTGCTCACACGAATGTATTCGCAACGGCAGACAACTTGAGACTGACCAGCGAGATCTATATATAGTGCAGCGCTCCTCAGCGCCACCCAGCGCTACTCAGCCAATCAAAGCCTGCGCTGGGATCAGCTGATCAACCTGACCCCTCTCCTACTGGCATAAAGGTCCTGCCTCCCAGCGCGCGCGTGCATAGCTCTCCATCTGTGTGCACTAGAAGGCTCAGACAAACCAGACACATGCTGCTGTGCGGAAACCGCCGGTCTGAACGCGGAGACAGCCGCCCAGCTGCCAGACCGCGCGGCGGCATCTCCGCAATCCATTACACTCTACAAGTTTTTCCAGAACAGACATATTTCCACAAACCCTAAGTGTTTTTCTCCTTTTTTATTTCATACTGGCTATTAATGTTTCAATAATTGTTGATTTTAATAATTTTCTGTATATATTAATTATTTATATTGCCCGTAAATAAAGACTTTATCAAAGTCGTTTACTGTTCCGATACACCTGCTATACAGCCATACACAGAAACTGAACTCAGGTCTCTGGAGAGACGCTACCATTTTTGATATCTAGACAGAATGCAGAGTGTTTAACTGTTTTATTTGCAGGATCAGTCGGTCAGTCAGTAGGGTCCACTGGCCCATACCAGTGGTGGTGGCAGATATACCCTGAAAGTGTGTAAAGTTGTAATTACGTACCTCACAGGCTCCCTTCTAGTCAGGCTGCTGCCCAAATTCCGTCAATTTCCGTGCACCGATTGCGACCACAGTTTGCATGGTCTGTGTGCTGAAACCGATTGGAAGGCAAATTGCAATCCGACCAAAAGGGCTCCTGTGACAGGTATGCCTTTAAATAGACTCCAACCAGTACTGCAAAGTACTTAAAGATGCATACCTTTCTGTAGCTTGTGCTCTCCTCTTTCATTTGATGCCTGAATCACCGTTCTACACCAAATAGTTTTTGATCAATGTCATAATGTTGTGTTATAACTTCCGGGTCACCCCTGTCTTCTCTGTTAGAGAAGTGCATCACTGAATGAAGCAGGAAGAGGAGGTTACACGCATGGCCATTGCAAGAGGCTCCTCCAGAGGGCTCATAGCACGACTTTGTTGGAAGTCATCTGGCTTAAAGGCACAGCCATGAGAGGTGCTCGGAGTCCCTTTAAAATAAAATAAATTGCTTTCTGTAGGAATACATTTTATGGCTGAAATTCCTTAAAAGTGAAGGTTGCACTATAAACTGACTCCAACAAGACAGAAACTGTTACTTTCATGCCTAAAATGTAACTCTTTCAGGCACTGAAAGATAAAAAAAAAAAGTAACAGCTTAGTTGTTTGTGTGCTTGACACTGTACATACTCGTTTATTTCATTTCAGGGTAGTTGCCCAAAATTCCAATAATATTGCCCTGCACAGAAAACCCACAGCAATATTACCCATGCTTTCGGCACTGTGTACCATTGCACTATTGGCGTGACCCACAGTACTTGACAGGCGTGACCGTTACTACGTTAACACATGCTACTAACAGTAGCACTTGTTAATATGTGTTTCCATAGCAACGGTCATGCTAGACAGGTACCGCGGGTCGCACTAATAGTGTAACTCATGGTACATAGTACCGATAGTCAGGTTAACAGTGCCATGTGCTGTCTGTGGGCACAGGTGTTTGTACAGAGCACAAGTACTTTATGGCACCATACAGGTCAACGTTAGTCGGCAGGTATTAGCTCTGGAATTACCACAGTTTTCAAAGTAATAGATCAGGAAAAAGAAATCATTGTACAATTTTATAAATAACTTTGCAATTTTCAATTAATAAAAAAAAAAAAAAGTATTTTTCACAATTTTCGTCATCGCCTGCACTATCACCAACGTGCGCATGAGCACGGCCATCACTACACAAACATTGCCGCCTAGAGGACTGACATTTATGTCCCGAGATCAATTAATAATGGCAACAACCGTTTGCAGCTGTTTGTAGTGCGTTAAACTGTGCGTTTGGTCTGTCAGTGTGAAGCAGTACACTACTTACACTACCTGATCCATGTATACACACGCAAGATCTTTTAAAGCACTTGATGCCTCCAATTTAAGAATGCAATGTGATTTCTGCCCTTTAGGCATTATAACCCTTCTCTGTGTCAAATACGTAATTTTCCCAGGGACTTTTGGCATGTATCCCACTCCGCCATGCCTCCCTCCAGGTGTTAGACCCCTTGACACAACTTTTCCATCACTTTTGTGGCCAGAAACAGTCTTTGTAGGTTTTAAAATTCACCTGCCCATTGAAGTCTATGGCGGTTCGCCCAGTTCACGCGAACTCGAACTTTTGCGGAAGTTCGCGTCCGCAAACCCAAAATCTGAGGTTCGAGCCATCTCTATGTGTAAATAGTTCCGACAACATATACAACAGTCATAGCACAATGTGACGTTTAACAACAAAGCATAAGCACATGTGCACATGTTCAGCTGCTGTTTTTAGTTTTGTACTAGAATAGTGTGAATTATGTAATGTTTTAATACCACACCTTAAAACCAGTGTTGAACTATTATTATTTTGTTAATAAATGATTATTATAAAGGTGTATAATTTTAAGACTAAGGCACATTAAGTGAAGCATCACAAGAGTGTTTGTACGCGTTGCGGTCCGCAATAGCGCTAATTGCATTGGTGAATGCGTCCAATAATACGCATGGCAGCCGGCGACTGGTGAGTCGTCAAAAACGAAACTAAGTGACAGCGGGGGACCAGAGGATTCCAGAGCGGCGCCGAGGGCACAGGACTGCTGCAGGGGGCTGGTAATAGCCCCAGGTAAGTGAAACTCTTTACCCCCCCGTTCAGTTAAGGTTCCCTTTAATGCAGTGTGACGTGGTACAACAGTGCGGTATCCAAACCTACTGCACGGATTATGCAGCAATGCAAGTCAATGGGAGATGCAGTAAGTGTAAGCAACGGGAGCGTGGTGCAAAGTAGTGCACATGTGCGGACTGATGGGAATCCTGGGGCCCAGCAGAGAGTATGTCACTGAGCAGGGGGTGGTGCTATGCATACAACCCTGTCGCTGCACAGTAGAGCAGGGTCATATATAGGCTGCACTGTTTTGCACCACAATCTGCAAGTGGTCTTAACAATAATGCATTCATATACCGGTATATGTAATTTCCTTATTTGTACAGGACAAATTGATGGAACTAAATGACATTTTCTGAAACCTATCGATTCATGTTGTTTAATTAACAACTTAGTTTGGTCATGATTTGCATAATGGACTGAACGATACCGCACACGTCTAATGTTATAACATTGGTGTTTGTATGTAATCAGACGATAGTATGGTACATCATGTCTGGTTACTTCATCTCTGACATCAAGAATATTGCTTATTTATATGGATGTTGTTTGACATGTTTGTATTAAATCATTTATGATGCCAAACCAGCGATTTATCTTTATTGATACTTTGACAGAGAAAAATGAGCGATCATTATTGCATGTGTGTACGGACCTTGAGGATATTCAGATGTAGAGATGGCCCAAATAGTTTGCCGGCGCTAGTTCCTGGTGAACCTGAGCTTTTCGCCGTTCACATTTAACGCAAATTTTTTTTCAAAAATTTGTCTCCGCATTTCATAAAAGTCAGTGGCCACCAACTTTAACGGTTGATAGAAAAGCTCCCGTACAAGCATAAGGAGGACAGTGGGAAGAGGAAAAAAAATGTCAGAAATACCTTATAGTTTTGGAGAAAATCGATTTTGAAGTTATGATAGGAAAGTATATATTTAAATGCAGTACATTTCAGATAATGTATCAACCTAACGGCAGTGTAAATTTCCATATATTAAAAGGAAAGAGCAATGAATTTCATAATGGAGTTTCCAGGGGGTCCGTACACAGTACGAATCCTCCAGATTCCCATTGGACTGTTAGTAGACCAATGTGGGGCCTTGGAGCCAAATTTAAAGAGGCTTTGCCTCTAGTTATACTTCGTATAGATAGAGCTGCGGCAAGGAGCAGCGTGTTTGCTGTCAGGTGCGGGGAGATCTTCAGTCAAGTTCACAAGTTTAGAGGATATTGGCATTGGATCATTTCCAAGGACTCGCATCTGGGGGTCTCCTGCTAAAATCGCCATAAAAGTCATGTGACCTTTTAAATATGACCTTGCATAAATAATCATGTGAATTATTAAAAGCTGGTTTTAAAATTCAGTCACCAAGTGAAACATATTTAGAGAAGCTTAGTGCAGCATAAAAGTCTAATGCAAAAGAGAAAAGCTAACCAGGTAGAAAAGGACATATTATTAGAGAAATTTCATTCTATACTCAATTACATTAATTAAACTGAATCAAAGATATACGTCTTAAGCTGGCCACTAACGGTCCAATTTCTAGCGAAAAATCGTTCGAGCGATCAGAAATTCTGATCGGATTGGTTGTAAATAATCTCCATTGGTGGACACAATCGATTATGAACGAGTGAAAAAAATGTCGCCCAAATGAATTTTCGTCGAACGAAAATTTGGATTTTCTTGGTGGTCGTGATAGATAGGAAGCAATGATTGGTTAGTTGATGGTGTAGTGAACGATTTTTCGTCCGATCAGAATTTCTCTATTCTCTGTATTCTCTATTGTGCACTGGAAACGGAAGTGATGCATAGCCATATCGGCTCCCATTCACAAGTGGAAACGGGCCCTATGACTGAATTACATGATTTCTAGAGTGTTCAACATAAATGTGATTACCATGTGACCATCCAATGCTCAAACGTAATTGTATATCTCATTAGAATGCAGATGCATGCTAATACTTTCCAGCAGTGTAGTTCCATGCTATAAAGTATATTCAAAGACATCTTTTTATTTTTTTTTTCTCAAACTTTAGATCATTACTGCTTAGTTTCCAAGGTTAAATTTAAGTTTTCTGAGATGTTGTCTGGTTCTGTCAGAAGAATATTAATTGTCTGTCTCTGTTATTGCTGGCCTCTCTGCCTAGTCATCTAAAAATTATTTTGACAGTTGAGATAATCATTGTGACAAGTGGTCATCTACGAGGGGCTTTAATTTCCCTGTAGAAGTCTAGAATGCCACCCCTCCTGACTTAGCTAGAAACCAGTACTGTTGGTTCAGGCTCAATGCCCAGTCAGTAAATAATCTTCAGCTGGTTTAAGTAGCAAAATAGAAACTTTACACATATATTTTGTATAAATATAGACCTAACAATTATGTAAAAGAGTACAGATAAACAGGGAAGAACTATGAAACAGATGGATGGCCATGTTATTCCTAATGGCACTACCATAGAGGCAAAGAGGGCAATCGCCCCAGGGCCCTTGAGCAGTGCAGGATCCCCCAAGTTTCCCCTTGACTTGTGCACCCTGGCACCTTGCATCAATTTGTCAGAATAGCAACTCGCCTATCCCGCCACACTACTACCTGTCTTCATCCGAGCTGGCTGCCTCTTCTCCAAGATCAGTCATTAGGAAATAACGAGCACAGAGGCAGCCAGCGGGGTAAAGACAGGGAGCACGGATGGACCAGCATGCCGAGATAGGCTATTCTGACAAAAACAGTGCAGAGAGATCTGGGGGGCCCAGCACTTGGCTCAGTGCCCTGTGGGATCAATATGCTGGGGGAGGGGACAGAGGGCTCCCAGGTTGATTTTTGCCCCATGGCCCCCTCAGGTAGACTGTGGAGGCCCTGGGCAAAATTGACCTGGGAGCCCCCTGACCCCTCCCCCAGGTTGACTGTATGAATGACCTGAATTTCCATATGTGTCATAGCTGTTTATTAAATTGACATGATAGATGAGTTTCTGCCCAATCATTTGTGGTTAATTAAAGTCATCCATTGTTTCTCTGCTATTCAGTGCGTTATAGTTCTGGCTGTAGGAGAAAAGGAAGCACTGTGCTCTAATGAACTACTTACTTTACTTACTTTTTGCCACTATATAAAAAAGATGTATTTTTAATGTTGCATTTCAGAGCCAATTTGAACAATTCTTGCTTCCTGAAATTTTGGCAAATAGAATGCCAACAGAATAAGATAACATAGTAAAATCCAGTTAAAAATGAAAGTAGTTACATAGTTACATAGTTACATAGTTATTTTGGTTGAAAAAAGACATACGTCCATCGAGTTCAACCAGTATAAAGTACAACACCAGCCTGCTCCCTCACATATCCCTGTTGATCCAGAGGAAGGCGAAAAAACCCTTACAAAGCATGGTCCACTTAGCCCCTAAAGGGAAAAATTCCTTCCCGACTCCAGATGGCAATCAGATAAAATCCCTGGATCAACATCATTAGGCATTACCTAGTAATTGTAGCCATGGATGTCTTTCAACGCAAGGAAAGCATCTAAGCCCCCTTTAAATGCAGGTATAGAGTTTGCCATAACGACTTCTTGTGGCAATGCATTCCACATCTTAATCACTCTAACTGTAAAGAACCCTTTCCTAAATAAATGGCTAAAACGTTTTTCCTCCATGCGCAGATCATGTCCTCTAGTCCTTTGAGAAGGCCTAGGGACAAAAAGCTCATCGGCCAAGGTATTATATTGCCCTCTGATGTATTTATACATGTTAATTAGATCCCCTCTAAGGCGTCTTTTCTCTAGACTAAATAAACCCAGTTTATCTAACCTTTCTCGATAAGTGAGACCTTCCATCCCACGCATCAATTTTGTTGCTCGTCTCTGCACCTGCTCTAAAACTGCAATATCTTTTTTGTAATGTGGTGCCCAGAACTGAATTCCATATTCCAGATGTGGCCTTACTAGAGAGTTGAACAGGGGCAATATTATGCTAGCATCTCGAGTTTTTTTTCCCTTTTAATGCATCCCAAAATTTTGTTAGCTTTAGCTGCAGCTGCTTGGCATTGAGTACGATTATTTAACTTGTTGTCAATGAGTACTCCTAAGTCCTTCTCCAAGTTTGATGTCCCCAACTGTATCCCATTTATTTTGTATGGTGCTAGACCATTAGTACGTCCAAAATGCATGACCTTACATTTGTCAACATTGAATTTCATCTGCCATGTATGTGCCCATATAGCCATCCTATCCAGATCCTGTTGCAATATGACACTATCTTCCTGAGAGTTGATGATTCTGCACAATTTTGTATCATCTGCAAAAATAGCAACATTGCTCACTACTGCATCTACTAGGTCATTAATAAATAAATTGAAGAGCACTGGACCCAGAACAGACCCCTGTGGGACCCCACTGCTAACAGTCTCCCATTTTGAGTACGATCCATTGACCACAACTCTTTGTTTTCTGTCCATTAGCCAGTTCCCTATCCATGAACACAGACTCTTCCCCAGTCCTTGCATCCTCAACTTTTGCACCAGACTTTTGTGGGGAACAGTGTCGAAGGCCTTTGCAAAGTCCAAGTATATCACATCTACAGCATTCCCAATATCCATATTAGCATTCACTACCTCATAAAAGCTGAGCATGTTAGTCAAACAGGACCTGTCTTTAGAAAACCCATGTTCATGCTGAGAAATAAGATTATTTTCTACTATGAAGTCATGTATAGTATCTCTTAGTAACCCCTCAAATAGTTTGCATACAACTGATGTTAAACTTACAGGTCTATAATTTCCTGGATCAGATTTTTTGCCCTTCTTAAATAATGGGAAAACGTGGGCTGTACGCCAATCCACTGGGACTCTGCCAGTTGCAAGAGAGTCACAAAAGATAAGATAAAGGGGTTTATCTATAACTGAACTTAATTCCCTTAGGACCCGAGGATGCATGCCATCCGGGCCAGGTGCCTTGTCTATTTTTAATTTATTTAGTCTTGCCTTCACTTCTTCCTGCGTTAAGTATTTAATATTAATAGTTAGAAGATTGAGACTCTTCCGCCTCTGTAGTTTGCAACAGTGCTGTTTCTTTTGTGAAGACAGAAGCAAAGAAAGCATTTAATAACTCTGCCTTACCTTGGTCATCCACCATTGAGTTCCCATCCTCATCCTTTAGGAGTACTATACAGTCAACCTTTCTTTTTTTAGAGTTAATGTACTTGTAAAACTTTTTTGGGTTAGATTTGATATCCTTAGCGATTTGTTTTTCAGCTTCAATCTTTGCCTGCCTAATTTCTTTTTTACAATTTTTATTGCACTCCTTATAATTGCTTAGTGCAGCCTCGGTCCCCTACTGTTTTAAGACCTTATAGGCATTCTTTTTCCTCTTCATTTTGTCTTGAACCTTTCTATTCATCCATAGAGGCCTTTTTTTATTCCTAGACATTTTGTTTCCATATGGGATATACATACTACAGTATTGATTGAGTATAAGTTTAAAAGCTTGCCATTTCCCTTCAGTGTCTTCCCCTTGTAGTACATTATCCCAGTTCACCAAACTTAGTGCCTGCCTAATTTGAGTGAACTTTGCTTTTCTAAAATTCATAGTTTTAGTGGTCCCGCTGCCCCGTGGCCTATCAGTCGCCAGCTCAAACGTTATCATGTTGTGATCACTATTTCCCAAATGTTCTTGAACCTGCACATTTGATATATTATCTGGTCTATTAGAAATGATCAGATCCAGTAACGCATTCCCCCTAGTTGGTTCAGTTACCATTTGAGTCAAGTAATTGTCCTGTAGTGCTGCCAGAAATCTGCTGCTTTTACCAGAATGGGTAGCCTCAATACTCCAGTCAATGTCTGGAAAGTTGAAGTCGCCCATAATTATGACCTCATTTTTACCTGCAGCTTTTTCAATCTGCTGTAGTAATCGCAGTTCTGCAGCTTCATTAATAAGAGGTGGCCTGTAGCATACCCCAATAAGCAATTGGCAACTTTTATTTCCACCATGAATATTTACCCAAACGGACTCCACATCTTCGCAATCTTCCTCCATCTCATCGTTGAGGACAGCTGTAAGAGAATTCTTAACAAAGAGACAAAGAGTGCAACACCCGTAAAGAGACAAAGAGTGCAACACCCGTATCCTATACCTAGAGGTGTTGCACTTACCTCTAGGTATAGGATACGGATAGTCAGTTTTTAAAAATAGTTTTAATTTAGACATAAAAACTCCAAATTGCAACGCATTTCACAGTAATCTCTGGCTACTTCTGGGAAAAAGTTAGGAATATCTGTGGCACAGTGGAATAAGGCTTGGCACCTGCAGAGGCACCAAGCCTTATCCCACTGTGGCAAAGATAGTCCAACTTTTTGCTTGAAGAAGCAGGAGATTCCTGTGAAACATGTTGAACTTTGGAGTTTTTATGTCAAAATTAAGACGGTTTCGAAAAAATTGACTATCAGGGTCATATCCCTGAAGTATGTCCACCATTACATTCATTTTTAACTGGATTTCAGAGTGTCTTATTCAGTTGGTGCCTCTGCTTACCAACATTTCTGCATGGGCAGCACGGTGGCGTAGTGGTTAGCGCTCTCACCTTGCAACACTGGGTCCCTGAGACACTGTTTTGGTACATATTTACGCTATTGCATACATGTCAAACTCTGGCCCTCAGAGCCATTAAATTTGGCCCCAAGTGGTTTCCCTACTTTGCATTATGTTTGGCCCACTGTAGACCATCAGGGAAGCTATATTGGAGTGGAAGCCCTAGAACACAAGGGAAGCCATATAAGGGAAAGCACTAAACACTAGATAGCTGTATAGGGGAGGGTGGGGACCAATAGACATCAGGGAACTGTATAGGGGAAAGAGGAGGACCACTAGACACTGGGGAACTGTATAAGGTTTGTAAAGGAGCCACTAAACATCAGGGAACTTTATAAGGGAGAAAGGTGGCCAGTAGACATAGATGTTAGCCTGCAGCTAGGTCCCACTGTTGAATTTCAGCCCACTTTGTATTTGAGTTTGACACCCCTGGCCTATTGTAAAAGCAGATAACAGTACTTTTTTTCTCAAAAATTTAGAAAAGCAAGTAATACCATTCATAGATTTTAAGGAAAACTTCAGTTGTCTGCTTATTTGCTTGTCATATGTAATGCTAGATAGCAGATGCTGATGAAATTGGTAAAAGACCTCAAAGTCCCTAGTCAAATAAACTTTTTTTCATAAACTATATTTATAGACATTGCCTATCTAGAAGCATGTTTAAGTCAAATAATAGTTACACATTTGTACCAGGTATAAGGACAAGTAACCTAGGAATTTTTCCTATGAATACAGTAAGAGTAGTCTGTCAAACAGTTTACATTTTTACATTTGCCCAAAGAAATATTTCACTGTTTGCCCTGCTGATACCGCTTACTGGGAGAGGAAGTGATGGAAAATATTATCAGCTGCTCCTTGTAGACCTTAATCTGCAATCCGCTCAAAAAACTTGTACTAAAGATAAGACTTTAGCTCAATGAATGTTTAGAACACAGAAGAGCATTTGTTTTTGGGGGGAGGGGGGGTCTTTGGTTTGGATGTGGACACTGTATTAAGCCATCTGCTTTGGCTGTGCAATGGTGTGTCTGTAAATATTTCAGCTTGGTGGAGTTGGTTTAAGCAAGTAGTGCTAAAGCCGTAACTACTTCAGCTACATGGTTCAGACACTAGAGGAGATACTGGCTGTATGGTAGAGGTTTGGGAAGCCAGCAATGATGCCAAATCAATTTTGAGCAGGTCATCTTGGTGGCCGCTTGGCACCGCCGGATTTGGGCGCCACAATTAAATCTCTGTATTTCAGATGCAGGAAATAGCCGGACCCCAAATTACATCAAGAGAAGGAGAAATTAGGTCATCATAAGGGGAATATATATTTTTATATTCCCTTAGATTACCTTGCACCCGGAGAGCTGTGTCTCGGCTTCTCCCTGTGCCCAAATCAAATGCGGCGAGAACATACATACTCTGGGTCCAATCCAATTCACTTTTTTTCCTGTGTTTTCTTCTAGTTGATAATGAACATCTCATCAATGAGTACAATTTTATGCCACCAGCAAGCAAGAAAATACTTATATTTTGGCTGTATTTTTCACCTACTTTTTAATACTTTTTCAGTTGCAGAGTGCTGAAAAGTTCTTTTAAACAGAAGATGGAAATTGTCTCTTAAGAGAAAACTTGGGAGAAAAAGTGAATTGGATCAGGCCCCATGTCTGGTTGGTGAGGTGCTACTGTAGGGTTAGCGCTATTGCATAAGGTTAGGTTTCAGAATGTGTTGTACATTGGTTAGGGAATATGGCGGGGGTGGAAAGGTTTGACAGTTATGCCAAGCAATGTAGGCTTAGGTTTCAAGATGGGTTGTACATTGGGGTGTGGTAAAGGATTGGCCTCAGGAAGGAATTTATACTAAGGGAAGGTTTGCAGTAGGCATCAGAAAGGCTTAACTTTAAAGGAGGAAGATTAGGCATTAAGAAGGGGCTCACATTAGTTAGAGTTAGGTGTTAGGTGTTTAAAAGACATTTTATTGATATGTTGTGAAAATATCACTCAGGAGAAATTCCAGGAGAAAAATGTAATTGCATAAGGGCCACTGTTTCAGTATATTGATCTGCTGTTCACGTTTACACACTAATGCCTTTTTTACATAGTGATAACACAGAATTAACATGTTTCACTGGCATCACACAGAGTTTTCACTAGTAGCTGAAATCTAAGAGGCATCATTTGGAAGGATTATCTTGTGCTAGATGCCATATTTATAAAATCAGTCCTTACTAAAGAAGATCATGGTGTCAGGATTTATTTCCCTTTGTTATGGCACATTTTAAAATATTGAAACATTTTAAAAGTATAATTTATATACAGTTGACAGAAACACCTTCAAATGAATTCCTTTTAAGCTTAAACGGGAACTTTCCTGAATGTTACTTGATGATTAAATATGCTTATAGTTTACAAGAATTACTTAAAGTGGACCCAAATTAAAAATACAAGATTTCAGAAATAAATTCTATTTTCTAAATTATAATAATAAATAGCAGCCTTTTTTTCAGCTGCATGATGACAAATATAAAATATTTTACATTTATTGGAGGAACCCCTCCCTTCCTTTCATATTGCCGTGACAGAATCCGGCAGACTGGTGGAGTAGGTGGTGTCCGGCGAAGGAGGAATTGCTAATGGCTGCCACCTGTATAACCCTAGTTATGATGAAAAGAAAAGGGTGAAAAGCAGACACTGAAATGCTCATAGGCTTGAAGGAGTGTTTATGTGTGTTTGTATGTGTCAGAGTGGTGCAACTAAATATTTTGAATTAAAAAAATGTTTGGTTTCGGTCTGCTTTAATAAATTATTTAGTCAACATTCACCTCTTGAAATTAATTAAATATGGGCCCAGGTCTCCCAAAGGACACTGGGAGGAGAAAGCATTGTGACATTGTAACCTAGCTAAACATCACTGAGAGGGTGGGGCTACATGCCCATATGCCACAATATATAGATACAGGAAGTTTATCTGATGCTGAAACCAGGAAAATGTACATACAATTTTGGATCCTGAATAATGTACTAAATTCTACTTTATATCATTGCCTTGCCTCTTTAAAATGAGAACCTTCCATAGATGATACTGGTTAAGAAAACAGAGTACAGCATATTCCAGTATGTGCTTAAAGAGAAACCATGACCAACAATTGAACTTCATCCCAATCAGTAGCTGATACACCTTTCCCATGAGAAATCTATTCCTTTTCACAAACTGATCATCAGGGGGCTCTGTATGGCTGATAGAGTGGTGAAACCCCTCCCACAGGAAACTGTGAGGACCATGGTCCTGGCAGTTTCATGTCTGTAAACCTCATTGCATTGTGGGAAATAGCGGTTTACAGCTGTTTCCAACTTCCAAAAATGCAAGCAGCAGCTACTTCCAGTGACATCACCTGCCAGCAGTAAAAAAAAAAAAAAAAGCCACCATGTGGTAAATGTCAGAATGTAAATCAGGGAGAGCAAAGATTTTAAAATGAGCAAACACTGACTAAATAATTTATACATAATTATTGTAAAAATGAAGCACTTTTTTATTACATTATTTTCACTGGAGTTCCTCTTTAACTACAAGGAGAGCTAATTCATGAGCTAAACAGATACATTCTATAAGTGTGTGTGTGTGTGTGTGTGTGTGTGTGTGTGTGTGTGTGTGTGTGTGTGTGTGTGTGTATGTATATGTAAGTACTGTATATGTATGTATGTATGTATGTATGTATGTATGTATATATATGTATGTATGCCATACATTCTGGAATAGAATATGCACTTTTTCTCCCCAAAGAATGGGGAGAAAAGTCCCTTTGTCTTACATTCCAAAGACAGGGAATCCCCGACTTACGAACGCCTGCCGTTACGAACCGCCGACCCGCTGTGATGTTGGAACTCCCTGCCTTGTGCCTTTGTGTGGTCCTCCTCTCCGCTCCCTGGTTAAGAATAGCAGGTGTAGATGCTCACCTCCCTATCGATTCCAGAGCTGGGTGGTCCGCTGTGTGCTCCCCCGCCTACAGCATGTCTCCAATACCCCTGCAAAATAACAGTGGCAGAACTGCTCACCTTACTAGCTATACCAGCCACGGCGCTTTGCAATCATCTTACGTACCACAAGGCTTCCTCTAGTGACGGCTCCTGTTAATGAGTCATCAACAAGAGCAGTCACTAGAGGAAGCCGCGTGGTATACAAAATATCTGCAGAGTGGCGCTAATGTCACTTGAACTCATTTCAGACCATGAGGATCTGGACCCTTAAAGAGAACCTGAGGCGGAAGTACTCCTGGGTCACGGCTTAGCTTCTGACTGGAGGAAGCTAGCGGAGGCGGGGAGAGCAGCATGTAATGGGGGAGACAGAGGAGGACACTGATTGACATTTGCAGGTAAACAGAAGGCTAGTGACAAGCAGATTGTCACTAGTCTTGTGCTATTTATAAGGGGGGACAGCAGTGCCTGGGGGTGGACTTGCGACAGCAGCAGCAGGACACAGAGGCATGCCACTGTGCACAGAACATGCTTCTGTGTCCTATTAAGATTTAAAAACCCACCTCGGGTTCTCTTTTTTTTTTTACCTTTCACTTCCTGATCACTGTGATTTGTTGCTCCAGACTGAGGTATGGTTTTGTGTTGACGGGGATGCGCTATTCTCCTGCACAGGGTCCAGTGGCGTTAAAACAATGCCCCATCAGGCTTAGGCAGCCACAAGTGCAGCATAGTTTTAACTACACATGGTCCCAAATCTGTTAAAGTGAACTTGGTGACATATGAACTACTGTATATATCCTCCTATTCCTAAAAATGATTTTTGTTGATACCCCACAGTTTTATTGTATGTTTACAAAAAAGTTAAAAACGTAGATGCAATGCAAAATCACTCTAAAAATTTTAAGAGTGATTGTGCAACTTAAAAACAGGTGGCTCCAGAGAGATTTAGAGGAAAGTGATTTTGGACTATCACTTTCCGCTTTTGAAATGCTCCGAAAATGCTGCAGGTTCCATTAAGCGATTTGGAAAATTTTTGGAATGGACATGGCTAAAAGTGCTCTAGTGGGCCCTAGCCCTTTCACATGTTTTTTATAGAATAACAAGATGAAATACAGCGTAACCAAGCTCGGAGTGACTCAAAACAACTAGGAAAGTATAGGGGACTAAAGGAGACCAAAAAGCCCTCCTACTAAAAAGCAATGCTTAGTGTGATTTGCCTTCTCAAAACAGAAGGTACTTGCAATGTAATTCAGCTTTACATGAACATCTGTAGTTACAGATAATGCACCGCTACTGAATATGCAAATTATCTCTTTACGCCCCTGAATCCAGGCCTACATCCAGAACCGCTGGTGTATAGCAAGCCTATAGCTTTCAATTTTACAGACCCCCACATGCAAACAGCCTGTTTCGGACTTCTGGGCCTCCTCAGTGCATGGCAGGGATGGATATGGCTCTCTGGGATAGGGCTTGGACCAGTACAATAGATTAACCAAGCAGCTCGGGGTGACCCAATCACACTAGGAAAGTATAGGGAACTAAAAGAGACCGAAAAGCCCTCCAACTAAAAAACTGAATACAACTCTTATCTACTGACGCTCTTTATTATAGGGATAGAGATTTGGGAAGCCCACCCTCCCACTTTGTCAGTAACAAAAAAACTCTGAGGGCCTGTTTCCACTACACGCAGATTCTGCATGCAGAAAACGGACTCCAATGAATGTCTATGGGCCTGTTTCCACTGAACGCAATTTTTCTGATGCAGATTCCCATAGGCATTCATTGGAGTCAGTTTTCTGCATGCAGAATCTGTTGTAGTAGAAACAGGCCCTGATAGGCAGAAATGCCAAGGGAATGAAAAGTTATTTACTTTAGAGAGGCTTTCTAAGCTTATCCTCTACTTGCCTTTGACAGTTTTGGCCTGATAAAGTGGTGAGTTACCAGTGAAAATATTGTCAAGTGTACTATATAAATTTTATTCACTTCCATGTCTTTCAGACACGTTAAATAAGCACTTTCTTACCTGTTTTTTAGAAGTTTCATTTTTTTGGGGGGGAGGGGGGTTCCGTTTTTAGTTCCCCTATTTTACTCAGTGTGTGTGTGGGGGGGGGGGGGAGGAGGGGGGAGCGGGGTGCTATGCTTAGCGGTTATGCTTAGTTCTCATTTTGTGAAGGATCGACAATTTACCAAAAGACCACCAATGCCTTTTACCATGCATGCAACCTGATCTTTTGAGTACTCATCATTATCCTTTCATAGTTTTAAAGTGTCTATAGACTACACTATACAGGGTTTCCAGTGTATCTGTGTATTTGGCTTTCTTTGAAAGGGACCAGATTTTCCTAACATGGGTATTATATTGATTTCTGGGTCAATGTTAGGAGTTTTGATATCAGCATCTCTTCCTGACTACAACCAGGGCCGGTTCTCTCATGAAGCAAGGTGAAACATTTGCATCAGGCGCAGATATTTCAGGGGCAGCATTTTTAAGTTTGCCCCGGGCAGCAAAAACTCTAGAACTGGCCCTGACTACAACAAGTATACACGACACAATTGGCAAATTACAATGCAATATCACCATTTCTCTAGTCTCTTGTTCGTTTCAAAAAAATGGATATGCAACATCTCATATCCACATAAAGTTCATGGTCCAGGCTAACAGAAGGAATAACTTTGAGCAAGCATTCTACTAACCATTTGTGTAGGTGTAACAGTAGAAACCTGCATGGGTGCACAGACTATGGAGCTTACAGATGCAGTTACAGGAGAGATTTTGGAGAAGCAAATATATATAATATATTCTTATTATTTTTGGGCTCAATCTGTTTGTGAAATTCAGTTCAAGTTTAACACAGAATATTTACAGAGTTATATCTATATGTACTTTTTGTAAGATTCATACCTGGCATGAGTTCCAGCAACAAAGCTCTTCCAGGAACTGGTATGAGCATCTAACTTCCTCTATTGGCCATCGCAGTAAGGTGATCTCACAACCCTGCTCAATCCCTACACATGCGCTCATGCACAATCATTTGCCCTGGACAGGCACACAAAGCCATGGGTCCAACTAGTGGTGTAGCTAAGAAGTTTTGGGCCCCAGTGCAAGTTTTACATTTGCACTCCACCCCCCCCCTCCCCCCAACATCCTATACATAACAATTCATATATTCAGTTACATAGTGTTATGATCGCTTCTACAGCGTTTACTGCTGACTGCAGTGGTATTGCAAACCAAGCAGTTCTAATGTCATTACATGCATTTGCTTGCATAGTTTGGTTTGCACTTAAACTAGTTGCTGATTCCATCTGCAGTCGCTCTGAAGTTAATGACAGTTTAATATGCTTTTGTGTAAACAAACATTGTCTGCTGCAGTGGAGGGGCGGTCCCTTTCCTGCAGGCTGCATATCATTGTCTGCCTTTTCCTGCTATCAGCCTGTGATTAATTACCATTCACTTGTGTGGGAATCTGCAGGTCTGCTCCCATTGGATGACCTCAGTATAAAGAACTGCTTCCTGCAATGTCTCATGGGCTACCATAGTCTCAGATTCTATCTGTTACTCTGCTCGTGCCCCACCTCGTTCCTGGTCCGTGTGGACTGCGCTGACTCCTGCGAAGGGGTCAGCGAGTCCTCCTAGTTCTGCTCTTGTTCTAGAAGTTGTTACTTTGCTTGTCTTGTGTCATATATTGGTTCATCGCCAATATATACGCATACTTGCACGTTTATTATTTTCCTTGTATTCGTGTTACGTTGATACATCAGTGTCGCTGATATATACGTACACGAACTGTTTATATCCTGTGTTCCGTTAGTCAGCGTTCCAGCACGCTGAGCTAGTTATCCTGTTCCTGGTCCTGTTTGTGGATTGCGTTCATCTCTGCGAAGAGATAGCGAATCCTTCTGAGTCCTGTTCCCTGTATTACTCCAGTCTTAGTCAGAGTTCCTGCTTATGTCATATATCGGTTCATTGCCGATATATACATATGTTAGTCAGACGTTACGAATAGTTTCATTGATAGCTGTAATTGTAATACGCTAGGAAATCATACTTATTGTATATTTATCTGTGTTACGTTCATCTATCTTGATCCTGCTATTTTCTGACTATCCTGTCCTGTCTTTGTGAGGCACGCCATCGCCGCAACGCATTGGCTGCCTCATTCCAGTCTGTCTGGTTTTGGACGCTTGCTGTCGCTAAGTAGCCGCTAGCTAGCAAGCGTTCATTCTGTCTACTTGTCCTGATCTCCTCAGTCCTGGTTTATGCGCTCAGCGCTACTTTGCGCTGAGACGTTATTACGAAAGTGTTGTTTGTGGCTGTTCGGATCTGCACCGGCTCTGTGCACCACAATCTCCTATTGGAGTCAGTCCTCTCCTCCACTAAACTGGGGATATCCTGATCCCTTGTGCTGGTGTGTGTACCTCCTTCACGTCAGCTTATGTGTTGTATGCTGACTGTGGAGATTACACCTCCAAGCTTAACACATAGTTAGTTTGGTTGAAAAAAGACAATCCTCCATGCCATCAAGTTCAATCATGTGCAACACAACCTGCTGAAGACATCCACAGTATAAGCAGAGGAGTGGAACAGTTTGTTAATGATTACCATTATTCAAAGCATATATAGAAGTCATCATTACCTCCATAGAACCATTGAAGAGATAACACTGCAGTTGGGGGGGAGGCCCTAGAGGTTCCCTCTGGTCCAAGGTCCCTGGTGTGGTCGCAAAACTCTGCATCCCTGTTGCTATGCCACTGGGTCCTTCTGATATTCTCCGGTGGCAGCATTAGCATTGTGCAATGAGTGACCAATAGGCTTTTTTGCCCCACTTGATTGGTTCCAGCCCCTGCCAATATGCCTTGACATGTGACAGAATTAGTTGTTGAGCTAGCTGATAATGTTGTGATTCAGATTGATGAATTGTTATGACCTTGTTTGACTGCTGGACCTTGATTAAATTACCAGCTGTGAGGGGGCGTGGCTTGCCAATGGCCGGGTAAAGACGTGTTCTGTGCGAGCTCCCGCGGCCCCGACTCCTGAAGCCAAACCAAACAGCCACAAATAGGCTCTAGATCACCTCACATGGGCGGCAGTAGAAAGAAGAGAGAGCCTGCCAAGAAACCCCGCTCGAGCTCAGCCTAGATCCTCCGCTTTCTTCGCCCGCTAGAACGGAGAGTACAGCAGCAAGAAGAAGACAATATGGCGAACTCACCACGCGGCGGGCAAGGCCGCAGCTCTCCGTTGGCTTCCACGTGCCATAACAGTGAGTCACTGAGACTGCAGACTCCGGCTAAACCGCTAAAATCTCCGCAACATTCAAGAGTTGACAATAAAACAAACTCACCGCAGGACGAACAAAATCACAAGTCCCCGCCATCCACCTCGAATTCAAACAGGGCATCTCCGGGTCAACGAACCCCTGGCAATTCGCCACAGCAACGGCAAACTCTGCCTGAACGCAACTCTTCCTCCCCAGCTGTTTCAGATTGTGCAGAATCGTCCATTGAAATGGATCTACACGAGTACATCAGATCTCTACCCAACAAGCAGGACCTAGAAAGCTGCGTCACTCGCATAATGGAAGCTCACAAAAAGAAATTATGGAGTTCAGACAGGAGTTTGGTCATATGATTCAACGGGTGGAAGATATCGAGAAACGACAGGACGAAGTGGACAAGACTCTGAAAGCACAGCAGAACACCATTGATTGACATTCTGAACATATCTCTGCCATTTATCTTAAGATAGATGATATAGAAAATCGTCACCGACGAAATAACATAAGACTTAAGGGTGTACCCGAAGCAACACGTGCTCCAGATATTACGGCCACCACAGAAGCTATCCTGAACCGCTTCCTGGAAGCTCCGTCGGGTAATAAAATAGAGATCGATAGGGCTCATATGACCGCCGGCCCACTCACTGCAGAAAAACCGAGGGACATCATATGTAGGATCCATTTCTACAAAGAGAAGGAGAAAATAATGGCGGCAGCACGGCAAAAAGGTGAGATAGACTTTGACGGCGCCAAAATCCGTATCTACCCAGACCTATCTGGCCTGACCCTCCAATTACGGAAAGCTGTCCGCCCATTACTAACGGTGCTTCGTGAGAATGATATTACTTACCACTGGGGCTACCCTTTCGCAGTCCACATGAACATGGACGGCAGATCAACGGTCTTTCACTCACCACAAGACCTCCAAAGCGTACGGGACTTCTTCGATCTTCCAGTGGTTAAACTAACAGAATGGCCACTTCAGTCCACAGCCAAGGCCCTCCCGCAGGGTGAGCGATGGCGAAGGGTGCCGAACCGCGGCAGAAGATCACAACCCAACAGCACCACCCCTGCCTAGAAGGATTTATAACAATGGCTTGTTGTCCCTATCTACAGGAGAACGCTTCTTCCAAAGTTGACTATGACTACTTTCATGTGAGTACTTTTGACCCCTGTCCCCCTCCTTCACCTGGCCCCGTTTCACTACGCATCTCCTCAGGCATCAGAGGCTGTGAACACACATGAACTTTCACTGTTCCCCACTCATAACATCCAATAGCCCGGGTCCTGAGCTGTTTTAACCTGGCTTATATCCACACATGATAATCACAGCGCAAAGATGCCTGAGTCTATATTGTTCAGAACTTTGGACCACCCTTTCCCCTGGAAAAGACTTACTTCACACTCGGCCCTAGCGCTCATGACTTATGGAAAGCTCTTTATTAAGAAACAAGACCATTAGAGTCTTCATGGTCCGGTGACTCTGCACGGTACATCAAGCCCCAAAAACAGGGATCTGAACTATATACGATATCATCCACAGAAACCTCACATGGTCTATCTGGGTTTACGGATTATAACTTGAGGTTACCCTGTTCTAAAAGCTACTTGCCTTTTATTTTATTTTAAGGGCTAACTCTACATATGTCTTTTTCCCTTTTATAGTTGGTTTTATAATTACCATATATGCATATTCAGAGTATGCGGGGGGGGGGGGGGGGGGGTTATGTTTGTTCCGCAGGCTATGTTTGGGGGTTTTGAGGGGAGGGGGGGATGGTGTTGTCTCTTGCTGGGGGGCAGGGGCCGGGAGAGATGGTGGTAATCAGTTCATTCTCTAACAAACCATCACTACAAGATAACTATATTCAAGACAAAATCTCCTCTCTATCATAACATCCAGAATTATATAAGATAAGTATATCATATTTATAGCACTGTTTTGCCGCGCCCTCCGCGCCTCGCGCTCTGAGAGGAGACATGATAATTTCATTTGTTGCGGGCTTCATTAAAAAGTACCAGACATTCTTACGGGCCTACGTTGTTTTATGGCTGTGTTATAACTTTTTAATATGTCAGGAGTTCGGGAGCGGCTGGACCCACGCAACCGGGTTTGGCTTCCGTTCCCCACAAATTTTCTCACGCTACTGGTGCTCTTTGAGTCCCACTGGTGTGACCTGCACGTATGTTGCTTAAAGATGTTGGCATGCTCTTAATGCCGGCTTTTTACGTTAAGATCAAGATTTTCTTTCTTTGCTTTCTTTTCCTTCTGCTACTCTTCTCCCCTTATATACGTGTCCCTCTCTTTACCTACCCCACAAGGTGTGCTGCTGCCTCCAAATGCCCTGAACTCTTAAGAGGAATAGGTCATTATACGAGAGATATAATAGACCTCTGCTCCATAAAAATGACCTCTTATGAGTAATTGTCAGATATCCTCATTTAATGTGAAGGGCTTCAACTCGCCCAACAAACGCTCACAGATCCTCCACAAACAAAACGTTTCCATAGCCTTTCTACAAGAAACCCACTTTAAAACTAATGAAGTCCCCACCATCAAAACCAGATACTTTAATAGATGGTACCATAGTTCAAATCCGTTATCCAAATCCAAAGGGGTATCCATAGGCCTCCATAAACATCTCAACATCGTAATACAGAAGGAACAAATTGACCCACAAGGAAGGTTTGTGTTCTTAGTCATACAATTAGATAACAGAAAATATACTTTGGCTAATGTGTACTTGCCAAACCAAAATCAGGGAGGAGCCCTTTTAAACTACCTTTCCAAACTGGTTCTATTTGCCGAAGGAGATATTATAATGGGAGGTGATTTCAACTTGTGCTTAGATCACAGACTAGATTCCTCTTCCCAGAGACCCCCCTTAACCAAAGTTACATTATCAAAACATAAATCCAAACTGGCCTCTCTATACCTAGTAGACGTTTGGCGTACTTTGAACCCCAATGGGAGGGATTACACCTTTTATTCTGCAGTACACAAAACATTTAGCCACATAGATTATTTCTTTGTGTCCCAGTCTTTGCTAGATATAAATATGCAGGCCTCTATTGGAAGCAGACTTTGGTCTGACCACTCTCCCATATTTTGTTCGTTTTCCACAAATGATCACTCCCATCGTCAGTTCCAGTGGAGGCTAAATGAAAACCTCTTAAAAGACTCTCAATGCTCCGCAGCTATCAAAAACTCGATAGAGCAGTTCATGAGGGGTCATACGGATGATGAGACACCGGCAACCATTAAATGGGAAGCTCTAAAATGCGTACTGCGTGGCGTATTCATCTCACATGGCTCTAGAATGAAAAAAGAAAGGGGCACACGGATATCAGAATTACTTACTAAGATTCAGAATCTAGAAAACGAATTAAAATCAGCTTATAACGCAGCGCTAGACCTTGAACTATCAAACACTAGACAGTCTCTTCTAACACTACTTGACCAGAAAACACTAGTAGCAAGAGAGCGATTCACCAGCAAGCTCTTCTACCATGGAGATAAATGCGGGACTCTCCTAGCACATTATCTACACCCTAAGACTACTAACTCCAACATTTTCTCTATTAATACTCCTAAGGGACATACCAAATACAAAAATACAGAAATTGCACACGAATTCAATAATTACTATAAAGCCCTATATAATATAAAAGGTAAATACCATGACATGGACCCCACCAAATTAAAAAATAAAATAATTTCATATATTCATGCAACCAAGCTCCCCTCCCTATCAGATGACCAAATCAAGGAAGTAGATTCAGACATACTGTAACGGACTTTGAACTAATAACATGTATCAGAGCGCTTACAAAAGGTAAAAGTCCTGGCCCCGACCGCCTGACAGGCTCGTTTTATAAACAATTCTGCTCATCCCTATCTCCACTTCTTTTACGGACCTTTAATTCAATCAATGAAGATAGAACATTCACACCCCAAACGTCTATGGCACATATATCTGTGATCCCCAAGCCAAACAAAGACCCAAATAGCTGCGCCAATTATCGCCCAATCTCATTAATTAATATTGACCTCAAACTTTATGCAAAAATTCTAGATGAAAGACTCAAACCTATACTGCCCGATATCATACACACCGACCAAACCGGATTTGTCTCTGGCAGAGAGGCCAGAGACAATACCTTAAAAACAGTATCCCTGATACATTATGTTAAAAAGTCTTAATCCCCACTCTGTATAATGGCGGTCGACGCGGAAAAGGCGTTCGACAGGGTTCATTGGGTTTTCCTAGAATCTTGCTTGGATCAGATTGGTCTGGGACCCAATTTTAAAAACAAAGTAATGGCTTTATATAAAAACCCTTCTGCCAGAATTAAGATTAATGGGACCCTGTCGGACGCCTTTCCAATAACAAATGGGACAAGCCAGGGTTGCCCCCTCTCACCCCTGCTGTATGTTCTCTGTATGGAACATTTAGCGGTCGCCTTACGCCAAAATACAAATATACAGGGGATTTTGAAGGGAGATAGGCACTTCAAAATATCATTATTTGCTGATGACCTCTTGGTTTACATCTCAAACCCATCTATCGCCCTACCAAATTTGCTAACAGAATTTGAACTTTATGGGAATGTAAGTAATTTTAAAATCAATATCACCAAAACGGAAATGTTAAATATCTCCTTACCGAGTACCTTAGTTCCCAGGCTCCAGAAATCCTTCTCCTTCAAATGGCAACCCCATGCAATTAAATACTTAGGGGTCTTGGTCTCGGCTGATCCCTCTGAACTGTTTGCACTAAATTATTCACCACTACTTCTTAAAATCACGAAAGATCTTGAATGCTGGAACCCCCTGCATCTTTCTTGGGCGGGATGTATAAATGCCATTAAAATGGATATTTTACCTAAAATCCTATACATAATGCAGGCAATCCCGATTAAGATTCCCATAAAATTTCTAAATAAACTTCAATCGCTTATTATGAAATTTATCTGGCACAGCAGACCTCACAGAACCAAATTCAGGCTTCTTACCCGACCTAAATCAGAAGGAGGAATGGGTCTTCCCGACATAAAAGTATACTATCACGCCACTCTACTTACTCATATTCTTAACTGGTTTCAAGACAGAGCGAGCAAACAGTGGATTTCACTAGAGGCCTCTCTGTCCTCACTAGATCCCAGAGCATTACTCTGGTTGCCACCAGAACATAGACCAGGTACAGAGGAAGTAGCATTCTGGGCCCAAATTGTGCTCAAGCTATGGCATTCCTTTAGAGGCAGACTTAGCACTTCCACTTCCACAGTCCGCTTACCTCCCTACTAGATAACCCAGGTTTCGCCTCCGGAGTACGTGCGCACTCTATCTTGGGCTGGTCAAGGGACTTCTGGCCACAGCTCAGACACATTACCACTGGGGGACATCTTGTCCCAAGAGAACAAATAGGCAATCCTGATAACCGACCTGAGGTGGGATGGTTGGCCTTGAGTCAACTTACTTGGTTCCTCAAAGACATAAGCTCTAGATCCCAATTGAGTGGAACACTTACAGAATTTGAACGCCTATGTATCTCTGAATCATCACTACCTCATAAGGTGTCATTACTATACTCATTCCTTGTAAGTTCCATTAGTGAAAAAAAACCTACTCAAACTTACAGACACTTGGGATAGAGATTTAGGGACCCCATTAGCAGAACAGTGGGAAAAAGTGTTCACGCTCATTCATTAAACATCTATATCCACACTCCACCAGGAAAGAAATTATAAGGTCTTCTCTAGGTGGTATCGTAACCCGGTACAGGTTTCTAAATATAATCCAAACACTCCAGCTATATGCTGGAGATGTTCTCAAGTACCTGGAACATTCCTCCATATTTGGTGGGAATGTTCTTGTATCCAACCCTTCTGGGCTAAAGTCTTCCTGGCAGTGGCGGATCTAGAGGGGTGCAGGCATGGCTAGTGCCATGGGCGCCAGTGCACCATGGGCGCCATGTCTGCCCCCATGTTCCCCACCACCTCCGCATCTTGTGCCCGATTTCCGGTGCTCGATTCCTCCAGTCTCCCCCGCCTCCGCCCGCTGGCTCTCTGTCCCTGCTTTTAACGTTTACATTAGCGGCAAGAATAGAGACACGGAGTACGCACACCATCCACCTGTGCGTCAAATGCGGAAGTGACGTCATCAGTCACTTCCTGCATTTGAAGCGCATCGGGTTGGAAGTGTGCGCCCTCTCTGTCTCGCATCTTGCCACTAATCTAAACTCTAACAGCAGCAGGGACAGAGAGCCGGCGAGCAGAGGCGGGGGAGACCGGAGGAATCACCATAGCAACACAGCCAAAGGGGTCCCAACTGTGATTTGGAGGTCTGCTGCAGAGGGCCCCCTGGAGATCCGCGGCGGGTCCCCCCAATGAGCAGTTCATCTGCAGTAATGACGGCAGCTTTCAGCTGGAGCCGAGTCAGTCAGACTCTCCAGCGTGCATGCAGGCCTCCCCCCTTCCTCACCCAGCGTGCACGGAAGCTCTCCAGTCTCCAAGCTTGTCATTTGGCAGCCTCAGTGAAGACAGAGCAGTGGCTGTTAGATCTGCCTGCTCAAGTCAGTGTCCCAGCAGGAGAGCAGAGAAAGAAAAGCAGTAGCCTGGACACTGTGGACAGCTTATAGGTAAATGTGCACAGTGCTGACCGCAGGGGTCATCTGGGGGAAGAGTGTGTGTGTGTGGGGGGAGGGGGAGGTGGGAGTCTGGGAGACGCATTCTTTTGTAAAAGTGCAGTGTCTGGAGTCTGGGGGACACTTCATAATCACGGTTTTTAATAAAAAGGAAAAATGTGTTAAAAGTAATCTGTGCCAAATATTTGATTAGTGTCTGGTTCAGGGTCCCCTGATATTTATTTACCTTACAAGAAGTGATGGCCCAAAGTGTTCACTAGCAAACAGTTCACCATGCACCTACTTCCAGGCGTATAAGTTATGGCAGTAGTACGTATGCATAGAGCGGGCCAGTGGACTGTCCTTAGAGGAGCTCACAATCTAATCCTACCATAGTCATAGTCTAACATCCTACCATATTCTTATTATGTATTTATATAGCACTGACATCTTCTGCAGCACTTTCTGGATATTGAAAATTAGTGTGTGTGGGGTAAGCAAAACTTAGCTATGGGGCCCTATTATTTCTAGCTATGCCCCTGCCAGGAGGCACAACATGCGGAGGGGTTGGAATCTAATGTTTGACCTCTAGGAACATAGAGCCGGGGGATGCGGTAGTGGTGAACACTTTATCCCCCTCTCTATTTGCAAGTCGCATAAAGTTCTGCTGTGATAGCTCATCAGTCTCAGTGATGCCCATGCA
The DNA here is from genome assembly GCF_040937935.1 of Hyperolius riggenbachi. Taxonomy (NCBI): domain Eukaryota; kingdom Metazoa; phylum Chordata; class Amphibia; order Anura; family Hyperoliidae; genus Hyperolius; species Hyperolius riggenbachi. The sequence continues at coordinate 179,548,774 of NC_090656.1, read as the reverse complement.
ACCCCAAATGCATTGTTCTCCTCACTCTGCCTGCCAGACACCATCAATAATGTGTCTAGAGGGGTGCAGGCATAGCTTGGGGGGGGGAGGGGTTGGGCAATGCAAGAGATTCTTACACTCCAACCCCTGCCGCACTTGGCTACCTAATTATGTGATCTTCATGCCCTTGACTGTGTAATGCTTTTTGTGAGGCCCCTGGCTACTAAATTATTGTAACTGGAGGTGTGTAACTACTTAATATTTAATTGGGAGGCAGTGACTACTTGATTAATTATCTGGAGGCATGTGACTACTGGGGGGGGCAATCTCAGTGTTTGCCACGGGCGCTATATTGCCTAGATACGCCTCTGCTTCCTGGTCCACAAACACCTATATTGCAAAACTCTTAAACCATCAATCTCCACAGCTTTGCTAACTCTACTTCCTGGAAAAATCTCTGCAATAAAAAAATCCTTGACACCTCAGTTAATGGTGGCAGCCAGATTGCTCATTTCAAGACATTGGAAATCCACTACTATACCCTCTATAACAGAACTCTTTAAGGAAATCAATCACGTCATGAGAATGGAGGAACTCCTTACAGACACTCAAAGTTCTGCTGAAACATTTACTAAGAGGTGGGTAGTATGGGCAGACTTCCGAGACTCGAGTAAAGCACGAGACATGCTCTAACCTGATACCTTACCCCACAGAACTATGGCAACTTATGCATTGACCCCCTTCTATCGGTCAGTGGATGGCGAATCCCTATTAACACAGGCTATGAAGGGGCAGCACACCCCTCCTCCCCCTCTCTCTCTCGAACCTTCCCTTCCCTCTCTTACTCTCCTCTCTATCTTTATACCTTTCGTATCTAGTTTCATGCTACATTGTTCATATATGAGCTGAATTACTCAGGCCATCCCTTATAGGATATCCATCCTTAAAGTATATGACAACTTTCAAATTTAGATCCACCCCCAAGAAGGGCGAGAGCCCTTAATTATGACTTCAAGTCAACACTTAGGATCCTAGGCTTGGCTCCTCATTCGCTACCACATTACATAGGCTCCTCAGAGTACTTTTACATACATAGTGTCCATCACTTATCATAAGAAGTAATAAGATATCTTTCTGCTCTATTGTATGTTTGATTGTTGAATCTTTTTATTGTATTGTCAAAAATTCAATAAAAGTTATTTTACAAAATTACAAAATTACCAGCTGTACTAATCTCGGCTTGTGATTATGTATTTGCCTATACCCTGGTTTATTCGACTAGCTGCCTGGTTTACTTTTTTACCCCTGACTTGTTCCTGACCTCAAGTTTTTCTGACCCCTAGATTGGCAGTCATCTGACCACCATGTATGAGCTTGGGCTGCTTGACTATGCTACCTGCATACCTACCTTGAATACCGGGGTTGCTGAGGAATACTGGTGGTACCTTTGTTTTTACACCTTCAGTTTCAATACCTTGCGGACTAGAGGCCTGAGTTTAACCATGTGCTGGCATGACAAAATTTCCCAAAGCTAAGAACCACAATGAGTAAAGACTGTGATGAATGTAGGAGCATAGGAACTGAAAAGAAGGTAAGAATTCACCAGGCCTTAAGGCTCAAACCCACCTCGCAATTCTTCGCATGATTTTTCTGATGACCAACAATTTCTTGAGCAACAAGCAATTGTTTCTGCAATCTCGTGAGGTGTCGTACGAGTACGCGATTAGGCAAATGATGCTTTGCGATGCGTAGTGATAACAACCACAGCGGTTTGGATTTTAAGATCCCCAATGACTCCTGCACAAAGTGCCACAATTGTTTAAACTCTAGTTCATGCCCGTCGTGTGCTGACGCATGTTCCCGCGGGCAGGAAGATGGATTGTGGAACTTCATTCGTCTGGAGACATTGCTGTGAGGTTCCTTGATCCATCGTTAGGTGAGTATTCAGCTTAATACTCCTATAGTGTCTATAGGGTTATAAAGAAAGAGTTGATGCTCTGACCAGATAGGCAAGCGAATTAGTAAACGTATGTAAACACACATCTGTTTAAATTTACAATGCTATCAGTCGCTATGGAGCTATTTACTTTGCTTTCCCATTAGTTTTGTTTCTTTCCGATAAATATATTCATCTTTTCCAAAGAAGTATATTAAGAAGAAAAAAACATATTTTCAAAGTTAATCTTTCACAATAAATTCAATTTAAAATAACATGACATGTGAAGGCTGCCATACTTCTTCTTTTAATGGATATCATCAATCACAGTTGCTGCAAAATGCTCTCGAACTATACTTGAAAAACAAAATCTAGATATGAGACCGGGAATCAACCACTGTTTTCTTTAAAGAACAATGACAGTTTTAATTTATTCTAGTCCAGATTCTTAATGGAATTGTGCATATATTGCTTTATGTATCATTAAATATGTATCATATATAATGAAAACACAATAAAGGCTTTAGAGCACACTTTATCAAAAATATTATTTAACTGTTTTGCCATAATTAGATAGATTTTTACTCCAAATGCCAAAGTTATTTTGGCTTTAAATGGATTTATTTCTTTGATGTAGTTTTACACAGATAGCTTCACTTTCCTACAGCTATAGATAAAGTCAGAAGTTTATACATTTAGGGTGAATTATTTAAAACCTATATATAAGCCCTTATAACCCTCCACAGACTTTATACTATGCAGTACATTTGGAAAATTGGGATAAGTGCCCATACATTACTTGTGGCATTGGTATCTGGCCAATTTGATCACAATGATCAAATCTGGCAGAGATTGCTACAGCAACATGGCCACCCAATTGATAATTTTTAACAATTTCTCTCCAGATTGATTAAAATTGTCCATCTGACATGCTGAAATGGACTTGGTTGGGTGTGCGGTGGTGATTGGCATTCAATATTCCAGCGATCGACAGACCCCCATGACGAGTCTCCCGCCATGCAATATGTTCCCCCAAGTTAATGTAGTGAGTGAGGAAGCTGCTCTTCTTTAGCATCTTCTCTCCATCACTGGAATGTACCCCATGACCTCATCTCATGTAGTGATGTCACGGAGTACTGGCATCACTGGTGGAAGCAGAGAAGATACTACAGAAGGCATGCATTGGATAGGTGAGATGCTTCCACACTAAGGGCCTTGGGGGGGGGGGGCACATTACATGGGCGCCCGGCAGATGGAGGTGGCAACCCAATAGGTGGAGGTGGCACTGCTAGGACTAATACCAATAGATTTCATCCTGAAATCTATTGGAAATATGTCTGCAGTTTGTTGCCAGGTAATAAATTCCTCTCTCATCAGATTCAATCAGAAAGTGGTCTATCAGATGGTCGATCTGGTGGCCATCAATTAGTGTATGGCCACCTTTAAGACATATACTTTGTGCAGGGCAAAATACATTTTTTTCTCTATCAATGTCCACAAATGATCTCAGTTTTTATAGACTACATTGCAATTCCATACACTATGTTGTTAATATCTGATAGCATTGTCTTTAATTTTTTCTCTTAGGACAAACTTTAAGGGTTGGCTTCCATGAGCTTCTTATAATAAATTGTTGGAATTCTGACCGACCTGGTATATCTTAGGTTCATAGGCCTCTATGCTTGCACATGTCATTTTAGCTCTGCCCTCAAACTTTAAGTTCGATTAAGTGCAGGCCTTTGTGATTGTCACTCCAGTACCTTGACCTTGTGGTCTTTGAACTGTTTAGGTCATTTCCCATTTGAATATCTATATGTCATTGAGTTTCATCAACCTCCTTTGCTGAGCTCATGAGATGTTTTGCAGTGTACAGTATGTACTGTATATAAGTTTTCATGCTTATAGTGCCATCTATTTTGTGAACTCCACCACTCTTGTAAAGCATTCCCACTGCATGATGCTCCAATTCTAAGGCTTGGCAGTTAGGATGGTGATCTTTGGTTAGCAAGTCTCCCACTTTTTCCTCCAAAAATAACAATGGTCATTGCAGTCAAACAATTACATTTTAAATTCAGCAGACCATGGGATCTTTCTCCAGAAACTAAGATCTTTGTCTCCATATGTCCTTGGAAACGACAGTATGGCTTTTTACAATGACTTTGGAATAGTTGCTTCATCCCTTCTGTGCAGCCTTTTAGGCTATGTTGACAATTCTGGGCTGGATTTCTGGGAAGGCCACAAAGGCTATGGTCTTAGCTGTAAAAAGGGCCACAGGACTAAAGAGACATAAGAGACCACATGTCAAGTAAATCATTTCTCCTGGTCCAAAGCGGCCCTGCTTTGCTCTGCACACACACCCACAATTCCAGAGCCTCTTCCTTACACCCTTGTGTGCGATGAGCCAGTCCCAGCTTGCTCTGCTGCATATGTTATCTCCTAATGATACCAAGACATACAAGCTTCAGGAATTATCTGTAGACAGCCTAACTCCTGATCCAGTAAGAAGTTTTCCTGCACAGCACACATTCACGGGAATATCAGCTCCACTTTAGAACTCCAGAAGAGCTGGTCAGCCACTGTTAATAACCTGAGCCCTCAATCTCCCACCCCAGAGTAGTAAATCTTAAACAGAAATAGATAAGGTTTTTTTTTCCTATATAGAAATGTATGGCAGCAGCCTCTATTCTGAAGCTTAACTCCATGGCAGCTTATTTTAAAGGTAGTAAGAGAATTGTACCATGTTTGCAATCAGTAAAGCAATAAGTAAAAGCATTGAGTCTGAAGAAGGCTGATTAGCCAAAAAATAAAGAGCACAGAGGAGGACTCTCTGAAAAGAGAAGAACACAAGGGGGAGGAGGTGGTCATAAGGGGGACAGAGATGGACACAGGGGGGACAGAAGAAGACACAAGGTGACACGCAGTATAAGGGGTACACAAAAGGTACAAGGGGGCATCATAATTGAAACGGAAAACATCCACAAGATGCCCTTGCACCATGTGTTCAGTATATTTTTTCCCTGGTTTTCGTCCTCTAAACATAGGTGCGCCTTATGGTCATGAACATCTTATAGTCCAAAAAATATGGTAACTATTGAAAAGTTTAACAATCTGTCTGTAATATTTTCCTTTGCACAAAGTAGTGTTAGAGTAAAACCTATGGAGGAGGTATAAAGTGAGTTTTAATAAATTTACAGTAAGATTAGGTACATTTCTGACTTTAATATATTGAGTGACATTTTGAATGGTTAAAGTAGGGCTCACCACTTTAGTGCAGTTGGTTTGCCTAAGTGTGTTAAAGCCCCTGTCACTGTTTTCCCTGTTGTGTGCTGCAGCCCCTCTGCTGCAGCCCCTCCAATCCCTAAGTTCACAGTACCTTTAGGTGTCACCTGTGGCAGATGCTTGCCTTCTTCACTTCAGTTTAGCATTTCATTGACTCTAAACTTCCAAAGCAAATCTCTATGTTTAGAGCTAGTAAACAACCAGTCATGTAGCATGTCACACTGGGAATGATCAGTTACAGGTGAGCTTAGAGGGTTTCCTTGATAGTCAATGCCTATTTATTTTTAAAATCAAATAATAGATTTGTAAAGACCATTTTAAACTCCTTAGTAATTTATATGGGTGTTTGTGGCCCTGTCTACTTCATTGCCTGTGTCTATGGCACTTGGCAAGAAGAAAGAGAGAGAATCTATCTCAAAAATATTATGGCTGTCACCAAAACTGGAAATGATGGAAAAGCTCCCATGGCCACATTGGTTTGTTGATAGACTCAGAGATGTGAATATCCTTTCTTTGAGTCAAGAAGTGAGAAGAAAGCTTCTCAACAATGATACGAAAAAAAGAAAATAACAGAGTTTCTTAAGATTCTCCATTTTAAAATTTAAAAACCTTATTACAAGGAGTTATGCCTTAGCAATAGCAAGTACTTGAAACAAATTTTGATGAGAAAATCAGGTAATTACCTAAGTAGTAGGAAAGGATCATCCTGCAGTCCATCGTTCAAGCACTGGATCCTTCTAAGCATATTCAACAAGAGCTTCTCATGGCTGAGCTCCCATAGCCTATGAGTGCACCCATACTGGGCATGCACATGCACTGTTTGTTTTTGTTTACCTACATGCATAAGCTTTTTGTTCTACTGGGGATGCACAGATCTTACTTGCCCACTCCAGATGCATTCATCCACCGCTGTGCTCATTGCAATAAGAACGTTATTTGAATCTTTTTGACCCATTTATGCATACAAGGAAAAAAAGCTATGCAAAAGTTCATTCTTTCTACTGGGCATGTGTGGACCATACTCCCGTATGCCCAGTATGGATGCGCTCATACATGGCTGGGAGCATGGCTTGAAGGCGAAGAGTGGCTTGGGTAGCAGTGGTGGGCTCAAGGAGTATGTGGGAAGCCTGTGAACTATCCAGAAACTTCCCACTACATAGTTAAGTGTCCAATTCTTACCCTCCCTCTGATCCCAGGTTTTCTTTAAGGTGTGATTTCCATGCCCAATTAATATATAAGCAAACTAAGCAAAGGTCCCTGCCTAGATTAGGACTCTGCCTCTGGCACAGGAGACGTGGGTTTGAATCTTGGCTCTTCCTGTTCAGTAAGCCAGCACCTGTTCAGTGAGGAGACCTTGGGTAAGACTGCTACTGCCTATAGAGTGTTTCCTAGTGGCTGCACCTCTGGCTCTTTGAGTCCACCAGGAGAAAACTGTTCATATTACTACAGCAGGAAGTTGTATATGTGTTAATTTTCTTAACCACCACTTCTCTATACTACAAAGATGAACTTAAACATAATGCCAGATAACAGTTCTGCAAAAATGTTTTTTTAATTACAATTTAAGAAATTCTTCTACTACTTTCACATCTTGAGTCTGCTCTTAATGAGGACATAATTTTCTGCGGAGCCTTTTTTACTTGGTTTGCAAAACTGAACATTGCTTGCACTAATGAGGAATTCTTTGCATCTCACTGACAATCCCTATTTAATAAAGCATACCTGAACTGTGCGGAAACATGTAGCCTTTTACTTACCTGGGGCTTCTTCCAGCCCCCATAGTTTGTGAGGTCTCTTGGTGTTCTTTGGGTCCCCTACGTCTCCAGCTCATGGCTCCGTTACCTGCGTGACCTGAACGGGAGTTTTGCCAACTGTGCATGTGTGGCCATGTCAGCACGCCCATCTTGATTGCGCTCCTGTTTGATTCATTCTTTCGAGAACCGTGCACGCACAGAACCCTCTTGGTGATGGAAGACCAACTGAGATGGGCGCGTGGATGGGGTTGTATATATGCAGTCAGAACGTCTTGGGTCGCACATACAGTATAACTGAGCCACCAGTGGGAGAATGGAGGGGATGCAGAAGACGCCAAGGGAACTCACTGACTATGCGGGGCTGGAAGAAGCCCCAGGTAAGTAAAAAGCTAAAGATTTCAGCACAGTTCAGATGTGCTTTAAATGATCACAACTGCAGTAAAATTGAAAATTTAAAATACATGTACACTTGTTACAGACTAAAATGCATTATTTCTTATGGTACTGGTCTAGGTTGTAAATAAGTGACACATCTGACCGGCTTTGGACTGGTCAGTCTACTCATTAGGGATTCTAATTTTTTATTTTTTTTCAAGTGTTTATTGAATGGCAGTTGGTCAGTCCAGCTTATAGTGATTTGTAAATGTATACTTTTTTGTGAGCCTCTATCTTAAATCTGTTACACTATCCCATTACAAAAGTGTAATGCTACCTTCAGAAACTAGTAAAACGTGAATAAGATGGATTCCCAGCATTTAGGACAGTTATTATCCACTGGAAAATTCATGTGCAGGAAGTTTTCTTTTTAAGAATCTCTGGAAAAAAACAAAGTCTTGTAAAAGTAATACCTTTTTGTAATGATCGGTGTAGCAACACAGATGTCTGATTATGTGTGATCTGCAGAATCACCAATAATACAGACACTATACCTGATTATATGGTGATCTGCAGAATCACAAATAATGGAAGTATAGCTAACAGGATAATGCAATAGTGTATAGTGCTTGGTGCAACAGTAACAGAGTAGAATAACTAGGCCTCACCAGAGGAGCTGGTGGGCACTATTAGAACACAGTATCGGATAAATAGATAGAACCTCACCAGAGGAGCTGGTGGGAACTATTAGAACACAGTAACTGGCTAGTTTGGCAGAACCTCACCAGAGGAGCTGGTGGGCACTATTAGAACACAGTAACTGACTAGTTTGGCAGAACCTCACCAGAGGAGCTGGTGGGCACTATTAGAACACAGTAACTGGCTAGTTTGGCAGAACCTCACCAGAGGAGCTGGTGGGCACTATTAGAACACAGCTACTGACTAGTTTGGCAGAACCTCACCAGAGGAGCTGGTGGGTACTGTTAGAACACAGTAACTGACTAGTTTGGCAGAACCTCACCAGAGGAACTGGTGGGAACTGTTAGAACACAGTTACTGACTAGTTTGGCACAACCTCACCAGAGGAGCTGGTGGGAACTGTTAGAACACCTCACCAGTGGTAAGGGCCCACTGGTGAGTAGAGGGGTCAGACAGGCTGGGTTCGGCAACTGAGAGACAGATACAGTACAGAATCAGTAAGCAAGAGAGCAGTAAGTATTCAGGCAGTTTTTCAGCAACAAGATCAGATGGGCAGAGGTACAGAATCAATAAGCAAGAGCAGAGTCAGAGATAGCCAGAGTCATACACAGAGTATCAAATATACAGTAATAACAATACTTGTGTAAAATCCCTGGTTTCCTCCCAGATCAGAGCACACCGGATACTAGTCTAAGGTCTGAGTGCTAACACGTATGTATTCACAACCGCAGACAGGTTGCGAGTGAGCAGAGAAGGCTTAAGAAGCAGAGGAGACCTCACAGCCGCGCCCACCAATAATCAACCAATCCAGAGCGGTGTGAGTCCACTCTGACGTCAGCCGACCAGCGGGTCAGCTGACACGCCTCCTCCGCAGCCGCGCGATAGAGCAACCCTCTGTGTAAATGACAATTCCATCCTCGGCATGTTCGACGCTGACGGAACGGAAAACACCTCTGAACAGGGACCCGAGGCGGCTGCGGAGACACCCGGCGTGCCCGCAGCCGCAGATGTTACACTTTTAATGGCTAACTGATAAAGTAAAATAATGCAAGCTTTCTGGGATCTAGTTCCCTTCTTCAGGCATATTTCCAGATGTTAGCTGAAGTAAAACACTGATGCAGGGAAATAGCAAACACGTAGATGGCAGTTGTGCTGGTTACTGTTTAGCAGTTAGATGTCAGGTGATCAGCAGGCTGGAGCCAGTGAGCTCATGCAAGCAAACATGAAATCTAGCAGGTTTCTGAAGATCATGAGGCCAAATCAATCATGTTACATAAGGAGTCATGAATCCCGTTCCATAATTTAGACCTTCTGTTAATTTCTTAAACATTTTCATAAATTTGTACTCAGAAATCTTTCTTGCTTGTTCATTTTTGAAGTTACCCTTAAGAATAAGTACTTTGAGATCTTGCTTGCTGTGTCCTGGTTCACAGAAGTGTTGGCCAACCGGTGTGTCCCTTTTACCCTCATTAATTTTAAAGCGGTGATGGTTCATTCTTGTGCGCAGTTTTTGTCCTGTTTCTCCTATATAGATTCCTCTTAAGGGTCATTTCATGCAGCGTATCATGTATACGACATTGGATGACTCACAGGAAAATTGGTCTGGTATTTGATGATATTTCTGTGAGTTTGGTATTTGTATTTGGCTTGTGCACAACATATAAGGGCACCTTATGTTATTGCAGGGTAATGTGCCTGGAGTTTCTGGTGTAGATAATGCACTTGTGATAATCATTTGTCTCAAATTAGGAGGTTGTCTGAAAGCAAGCAGTGGTAAATCAGGAAAAACTTCCTTCAGGTGTTTATCTTTGTGAAGTATCAGTTGCAGGGCTTTCAATATCTTCCTCAGCATCTTTAATCTTGGGTTGTAGGTGACCACTATAGGGATTCTGTTGTTTTCAGTCTTTGGTGTGTACTTCAATAGTTCTTCTCTGGATTTTAAATTTGCTCTGTGTATTTGATCATCAACGATTTGTGGATGATATCCCTGATCTAGGAATATATTACGTAGCGACACAAGTTGCCTGTCTCTGTCCTCTGAATTAGAACATTTTCGGTTATACCTCAGAGCCTGGCTGTAAACAATAGATTTTTTGGTGTGTTCTGGGTGGAAACTATTCCACTTGAGGTAAATATGCCGGTCAGTTGGTTTACGTTAGATGGATGTTTGTAAAAATCTATCTTGTATATAAATTGTGATAACCAGGAAACTGACATGGGAGGATGAAAAGTTGAGACTTAACTTGATGTTCTTGTGGTGCTCTGAGAAGTTTTTGTGGAATTCTTCCTTTGATGTTGTCCAGATTAATAGGGTATCGTCTATAAATCTAAAGTAAGCCCATGGTTTAATTTCACAAGTTGAAAAGAAGTTTTCCTCCAATCTGGCCATAAATGAATTTGCTTACTGGGGCGACATTCTACTTCCTATAGCACTGCCCATTCGTTGCGGGAGCGCACCGAAGCGCGGCACCGCAACAGAGCAGCCGCCCGGGCGTGAGCTTCACATTGAGACGGCAGAAATGGTTAAACTGTAATATTTGCGGCTGTAGAAAAAGAAAGATGAACTCCGGGCACCTTCCGTCCAGTGCTGTTTATTGCAAGAAGTGACAGACATCCATCTGGATACCACAAACAATGACTACCTCATCCTGGTGATGTTCAAAGGTGATGGTGCGGTGGAGGTGGGGGAGCCAGGGCACAAGGTGGGACTGGCAACGGCCGTTTCGTGTCTATAAAGACGCTTGGTCACGCTGCGTACCACTTTTTTTCTGTATAGACGCGAAACGGCCGTCGCCAGTCCCACCTTGTGCCCTGGCTCCCCCACCTCCACCGCACCATCACCTTTGAACATCACCAGGATGAGGTAGTCATTGTTTGTGGTATCCAGATGGATGTCTGTCACTTCTTGCGATAAACAGCACTGGACGGAAGGTGCACGGAGTTCATCTTTCTTTTTCTACAGCCGCAAATTGTATTGGTGCTTTCTTCACTTCATATCCGTGGAGCACACGTCCCAGCAATTGACAGAGGCGACCACAGATGGTATGGTGAGAACCAAGTGCTTTTTTATTCACTCATATGGTAATGCTCATATATATAGGGAGTGCCACTCTTGGGTCTTCCTTGTTCTTTCTATACATAAACTGTAATATCACCCACTTGATCCATAGGGACACATGGACATTACCTTGCACATTCAGTTGTAACTGACAGCTGTTGAGATATAACTGACAGCAACTGGTATATTTCAGTTCTGACAAAATATTGTCAGAACTGGAAGTAATCACTGTAACAAGAAAATAGAGAGCTTCTGAGAGGAATGGAGGGTGAGGTTAGTATGTAATATTCATTTGCAGCTACATCATGTGTTTATTTTAAATAATTTTACTTGCTTCAAGTTCCCTTTAAATGTGCTGCCCCATCAAAATAACGTAATTGTAAAATGTAAAATACATGACACATACAGTAAGTAAAACGTACATTTCTCTCAGAGTAAAATGTGCTATAAATTACTTTTCTCCTGTGTTGCTGTCGCTTACAGCAGGTAGTATAAATCTGTCAGAACTGAAAGGTTTTTGACTATCTTATCTCCTCATGGGGGATTCTCAGGGTTTTCTGTATTTTCAAAAGTGCTTAGTGAACAACAGCTGTGCAGTCCAACTACCAGAATGGTGTGCAAACAGGTAGGGTAGGGGGGCTGCCTGCATGTTTGTATGGATTCTTTCCAGGAAGTGCTTTTGTAAAGAATAAAGGAAATACCGAGAATCTAGTCAAAAACCTGTTAGTTCTTTCAGATTTCTACTAACTACTGGCTGCGACAGCAACATAGGGGAAAAGTAATGTATAGTTCATTTTACTCTGGAAGAAACATACTTCTTACTTGTATGTATTTGCATGTATTTTAAATTTGACCATTTTTCGCGATAGTAGTATTTTAATATCTAAACCACTGGCAACAAAAGAGTTTTTGTTATTGATTTTTAAGTACATTGAATGATCGTATAAGTGCAATGCTGTACATACAGCTTTGCATATATGACAGTTACAAGGGTTGGACAAAATAATGGAAACACCTTGAAAATCAAAATAGATTTTAATATGGTGTAGGTCCATTTTTGCGGCAATTACAGCCTCAATTCTCTGAAGTATTGATTCATACAAATTGTGAATTGTTTCCAAAGGAATTTTAACCCATTCTTCAGTTAAAACGCCCTCCAGTTCTTTATAGATGTTGGCGGTGGAAATCGACTTCTTACTTGAATCTCTAATAACGACCATAAATGCTCAATAAACGTTGAGGTCTGGGGATTGTGGTGGCCAGATGAGATGCTCAACTTCATTAAAATGTTCCTCAGGCCATTCTTTAACAATTCTAGCTGTATGGATTGGGGCATTATCATCTTGAAAGATGGCATTCCCCTCCGGAAACAGTTTTTGAACTATAGGATGAACTTGGTCGCCCAAAATTCCTAAATAGTCTCGGCTGTTAATTCTTCCATGAAGGGAAATCATTGGCCTGGCGGATTTCCAAGAAATAGCACCCTAGATCATCAAAGAATCCCCGCTATGTTTTATGGTTGGGAGAAGGCAGTCTGGATGAAATGCATCTTTCGGCTGTCTCCAAACGTGCACTCGGCCGGAGGTCGGAAATAAGGTAAACGATGTTTCATCAGAGAAAATCAAATTTTTCTACTGCTCGAGGGACCAATTCTGGTGCTTTCTACACCACTCTAAACGCTTTGAAACATTTGTCTTTGAGATCAGAGGTTTTCTAATTGCAGTTCTTCCGTGGAATCTAGATTTGTGCAGCTCCTGATGAACAGTTTTTGTGGCAACTGGGTTCTATAGGTGTTCATTCAGCTCTGCAGTGATTTTAGGAGCCGTGGTCTTACAAGCTTTTCTACCAATTTGATTTAGAGTCCGCCGGTCTCTCTCGGACAACTTTGACCTTCAGCCACAACTGTGCTTTGCTGAGGACATTTTTCCTTCTCTTTTAAAGGCAGTCATTACTTTTGAGACAGTACCTCTTGAAATGCCAAGTATTTGGGCAGTTTCTGTCACAGTAGCGCCTGCCATACAAGCACCAACAATTTGGCCTCTTTGAAAGTCTGTGAGATCTGCCATTTTTATAAATTATAACCAACTTTGGTTTAAATATCTGTAAAAAAAACATTTTTTGTAATTAAACATATCAAATAACAAAAATAAAAAAATAAAAATAAAAAAATTAACATGTCAAGTTTTGATTGCTTAAACCATGTTCAAAGATTATGATGCCAAAATGTTAGGTGTTTCCATTATTTTGTCCATTGCCTGTATATGAAGCAACAAAAGGAGTAATGTAACATAAATAGTCCAAACCATCACAGATTTGTCCATAATAATAAATTGCTGGTTTATTTTACAACATTGAGGTAGTACTGCAGGGCAGTTTCTAGGCTAAATTGCAACCAGGGCGAGGGTGTTAATATTGCGTCCCCCCCCCCCCCGCGGAGCCAGGTATACATGCCTGCAGTATAGGTTAACCAGGTCTAGTTGCACTCAGTATAGGTAGCCAGCTATAGGTCCCCCCAGTTAGGTAGCCAGGCATAGTATAGGTAGCCAGGCATAGGTGCCCCAGTATACAGGGAGTGTAGAATTATTAGGCAAGTTGTATTTTTGAGGAATAATTTTATTATTGAACAACAACCATGTTCTCAATGAACCCAAAAAAATTAATTAATATTAAAGCTGAATATTTTTGAAAGTAGTTTTTAGTTTGAGCTATTTTAGGGGGATATCTGTGTGCAGGGCCGGCCTTAGGTTATACAGCGCCCTGAGCGAAACCTGATTTTTGTGCCCCCCTTCATCCTCTTCACGCATGCGTGCACACACATGCACTCACACACACACAGGGCCCATATGCAATTTACCTTTTCTCCTGAGATATCTCCTAGGACAGTGGTTCCCAACCTTTTTGATGTCGTGACACATCACGACAAATGCTCAGATCTCTGTGATACGTCACATTTGTATAATAGGAAAAATAACCACGAATGGATGGAAAGAGTGCATTATGCTCAATATACTTAAAAATGAAGGCTAGAACCTTTCAGGAATATTAATAAAAACAGTCAGTGGGACAGTTAGCCCCCCCATTTAGAATGATAGCACAGCACTGACAATCTGCACCACGCGTTTTAGCCGCAGTGCACCCCCCCAAAAAATGCCCCCCCCCCCCGATCTCATGTGTAGGTGCCCTCAATATAGGTTGCCAAGCATAGGTGCCCCCAGTATAGGAAGTCAGTTGAAGGTCTCCATCGCCCCCATAGGTAGCCAGGCGTAGATGCCTCCAGTATAGGTAGCCATGTGTTGGTGCCCTCAGTACAGGTAGCCAGCTATAGGTGGCCCCAGTATAGGAAATCAGGTGTAGGTGCCCTCAGCATAGTTAACAAGCTATTAGGCGCCCCTTGGAAGCCGGTGCCCTGAGCGACCGCTCTGGTCACACAGGTCAAAGGCCGGCTATGTCTGTGTGTTAAGGTGACTATTACTGTGCATAATTATTAGGCAACTTAACAAAAAACAAATATATACCCATTTCAATTATTTATTTTTTCCAGTGAAACCAATATAACATCTCAACCTTCACAAATATACATTTCTGACATTCAAAACAAAACAAAAACAAATCAGTGACCAATATAGCCACCTTTCTTTGCAAGGACACTCAAAAGCCTGCCATCCATGGATTCTGTCAGTGTTTTGATCTGTTCACCATCAACATTGCGTGCAGCAGCAACCACAGCCTCCCAGACACTGTTCAGAGAGGTGTACTGTTTTCCCTCCTTGTAAATCTCACATTTTATGACTGACCACAGGTTCTCAATGGGGTTCAGATCAGGTAAACAAGGAGGCCATGTCATTAGTTTTTCTTCTTTTATACCCTTTCTTGCCAGCCACGCTGTGGAGTACTTGGACGCGTGTGATGGAGCATTGTCCTGCATGAAAATCATGTTTTTCTTGAAGGATGCAGACTTCTTCCTGTACCTCTGCTTGGAGAAGGTGTCTTCCAGAAACTGGCAGTCGGACTGGGAGTTGAGCTTGACTCCATCCTCCGTCCAAAAAGGCCCCACAAGCTCATCTTTGATGATACCAGCCCAAACCAGTACTCCACCTCCACCTTGCTGGAGCTCTCTGCCCTTTACCAATCCAGCCACGGGCCCATCCATCTGGCCCATCAAGACTCACTCTCATTTCATCAGTCCATAAAACCTTGGAAAAATCAGTCTTGAGATATGTCTTGGCCCAGTCTTGACGTTTCAGCTTGTGTGTCTTGTTCAGTGGTGGTCGTCTGTCAGCCTTTCTTACCTTGGCCATGTCTCTGAGTATTGCACACCTTGTGTTTTTGGGCACTTCAGTGATGTTGCAGCTCTGAAATAAGGCCAAACTGGTGGCAAGTGGCATCTTGGCAGCTGCATGCTTGACTTTTCTCAGTTCATGGGCAGTTATTTTGTCGCCTTGGCTTTTCTACACGCTTCTTGCGACCCTGTTGACTATTTTGAATGAAGTGCTTGATTGTTCGATGATCACGCTTCAGAAGCTTTGCAATTTTAAGAGTGCTGCATCCCTTTGCAAGATATCACACTATTTTTGACTTTTCTGAGCCTGTCAAGTCCTTCTTTTGACCCATCTTTCCAAAGGAAAGGAAGTTGCCTAATAATTATGCACACCTGATATAGGGTGTTGATGTCATTAGACCACACCCCTTCTCATTACAGAGATGCACATAACCTAATATGCTTAATTGGTAGTAGGCTTTCGAGCCTATACAGCTTGGAATAAGACAACATGTATAAAGAGGATGATGTGGTCAAAATACTCATTTGCCTAATAATTCTGCACTCCCTGTAGTTGCCCCCAGTATAGGTTAGCCAGGTAGGTACCTCCAGTATAGGTAGCCGGTATAGTTGCCCCCAGTATAGGTTAGATAGGCAGGTGCCCCCGGTATAGGTTAGATAGGTAGGTGCCCCCAGTACAGGTTAGCTAGGTGGGTGCCTCTAATATAGGGAGTCAGAATAGTTGCCCCCAGCCTATGTTAGATAGGTAGGTGCCTCCAATATATGTAGCCAGTATAGTTGCCACCAGTATAGGCTAGGTAGGTAGGTGACCCCAATACAGGTTAGGTCGGTAGGGGCCCTCCAGTATAGGTTAGATTAGGTAGCTGCCCCCCAGTGTGGTTAGATTAGGTAGGTGCCCCCCAGTATAGGTTAGATTTGGTAGGTGCCCCCCCCCCCCAGTATGGTTAGATTCGGTAGGTGCCTCCCAGTATAGGTTAGATAAGGTAGGTGCCCCCCCCCCCCCAGTGTGGTTAGATTAGGTAGGTGCCCCCCAGTATAGGTTAGATAGGTAGCTGCCCCCCAGTATGGAGGGGGGAGCCAGCCACGGGGAGGGCAGCCCGACCTCTCCCTCCCTTCCTCGCCACGGGCCGCCCTCTGTGCTCCCCCCTCCGAGTCTGACTCTGACTGCAGGGAAGCGCTGTGTAGGGAGGGCAACTCACCTCCCTGGTCTCCTTCGTCGGTCTCCTCTTCTCTTCATAGCCACTGATACACACACTGCTTCCTGTTTAGCCAGAAGCGGTGTGTGTAACAGCGGCTATGAAGAGAAGAGACCGGCGGCGATTGGAACCAGGGAGGTGAGTTGCCCTCCCTACACAGCGCTGACTGATCTCTGAAGGCAAAATTTTGCGGTACAATTAGTGTTAAAGCAGTATAAAACCCTGACATAATATTCAATAAAAACATGGTTTCCTACTTTTTATATGCCATACGGTTATCATATTTGCATTGTGTGTTATTTATTTAGAAATTACAAGTTCTAAAAAGTACAGTTTTTTGCTTTGAGAGCTGCCTTTGCATTTTATTCATAACTGGTTTTATTTATTGTGTATTGATGGCAGAAATGCAAGTTTCTGTCTGTGTCCCGAAGCCTCTGCACAATCAGAGAATGTGTCACATTCCTCACTTGATATAATTAAGTAACCACAAGATAACACTATCTCCACTTCGGATGCGTCCAGACACTGAACTTTCAAGCCCTGTGTTTAATTGAATGCTGTTCTCGTGAAAAAAAATGGTGGTAGTATATATTAGGCTGTAATTTTTTAGAGCAAAAAAGAAATGCTCGGTTTCATTCCTCGTTAAGACCCTGCATATTCTGGCATGCGAGAGCAAATGCAAATTTGCACAAGCTGTTTTTCTCAATTGAGATGATCGGGTTAAGTTTGCAGCCAGATGAGTCAGGTTTCACTTGGCGATGTTCACATCTTGTTGTTGTTGGCATTGGAAAAAGGATTTTGCCAATTCTCTTGTCCACTCAGCCCTCTACTAAAATCCAGCAGCAGTCTTCTACCACAGAAGTGTTGTCTACATATGTGATAGCACCAATTGTTAGACTGCAGGAAGGTTCTTTATTAAATGAAAAGCAGCTTAAAAGCAGTTTTTTCCTTGAAGAAAGTGACACTCATAGGGTTGAGGTGAGTTTTATAAAATTATTTTAAAATATATGTTCGGAATAGGATTATGGACCTCTCTGCTGGACAGCTAGTGACAAGACAACATATTTGGTAAGTGCTGTGGAAGATGTCAGCATTATATACAGTAAATACTAAAATAAAAAATAAAGTAGAATTTGAACCCCTGAAACTGGTTTAGTGTTGAACCAGACTGGGAGATGCGGTATCTGTCATTTACCGCATTTAAATGTATACTTTTTACCAATTGTAATTTAAAATCGGTTTTCTCTAAAACCATAAGGTCTTTTTTTTTTTTTTTTTTTTTTAATTCCTCTTGTACCCACTTTTCTCATTAACATATCCTGCAAATTTGGTGATTTTAATTGGTAAGAGCGTTGTGCCATTAACCGCGAAAGTCTGTAAACATTAAGCAAAAACGCAAAAATGTTAGCTTACTTACATGTAAAATCTCGAAAACAAAAATGTATGTGTATTTTCGCAAAAAAATTTCGAAAATGACAGTGGTATTTTTGATGCGAAAATGCCTTTGGCGAAAATTCATAAGCAACACTAGGGGGACCAGTGGTGCTCGGATACCCCCAATCACGAATTCGAATGATCACGAATTTGACTCCACCCACTTACGAATTGACTCATGATCATGACGACGAGTAGAAAGGGATATCCAACTTGAGTGTGTTTTTTAGTCAAATAACCGTATGTAATCATGAATCATGAGTTGGTATTCATAATTAAAAACCCGCCAACTTTAACGATTAATAGCAAAGCCACCCTTACATGTTTGAAACACCAAATTTGCCAGATATGTTAATTAACAGTAGTAGCAATGGAAACAAGAGGAATTTTATTTTTTTCAAAAAGACCTTATAGGTTTTGAGAAAATCAATTTTAAAATTTCAAAGGAAAAAAGTATACATTTAAATGCAGCAAATACATTGACTGTCATTTACCGCATTTAAATGTATACTTTTTTCCTTTGAAACTTTAAAATCAGTTTTCTCAAAAACTATAAGGTCTTTTTGAAAAAAAGTTCCTCTGGTTTTCACTGTTGTTCTTAACATATCTGGCAAATTTGGTGTTTCTAGCATGTAAGGGGGGCTTTGCTATTAATCGCTAATGTCGGTAGGTTTTTAATCATGGACACAGACTAGTGATCCCGAGTTGGGTAATGAGTGCATACACGACTGCATTCGTGATCGAGAGACGATCACTAATGCTGCTTACGAGCTCGTGATCGCAAAAAAAAGGCTTGTGATCATGAGCTTGTGATGAGCACCACCCTTATATCACGGGGCATGAACACATAAGGGGGATGTATATAAGGGGGAACCTTTATATCCAGGGCATGAAACACTCCCCCATTATACCCGGGGCATGAAACACTCCCTCATTATATCTGGGGCATGAAACAAATAAGGGGTATATAAGGGGGACCCTTGTATCCGGGGCATAAAACAACCCCCTTATATCCGGGGCATAAAACACGTAAGGGGGATGGGTATAAGGTGGGACCCTTATATCCGGGACATGAAACACATAAGAGGGATATAAGGGGGGACCATTATATCCGGGGAATTGAAACACTTCCCCCTTATATTCAGGGCATGAAACACATAAGGGGGATATATGAGGGGACCTTACATCCAGGACATGAAACATAAGGGGGACCCTTACATCCGGGATTGAAATACAATATCCAGGACATGAAATACAAGAGGGGGATATAAGGGGGGACCATTCTATCCTGGGCATTGAAACACTTCCCCCTTATATCCGAGGCATGAAACTCATAAGGGGGATGTATATAAAAGAGGGGACCCTTATATCCAGGCATAGTACATAGTTATTTGAGTTGAAAAAAGACATAAGTCCATCGAGTTCAACCAGAAAACACTCCCTGCTCATATCCAGAACAAGAAATACATAAAGGTGATATAAGGGGGACCCTTGTATACAGGATATTGAAACACTCCCCCCTTATATCTGCGTAATGAAACACATAAGGGGAACCCTTATATCTGGGACATAACAAATATGGGGGCTATAAGGGGGGCCCTTATATCCGGGACATGAACACATAAGGGGGATGGCTATAAAGGGGGATATATCCAGGACATGAAACACATAAGGGGAATATAAGGGGGGACCTTTATATCTGGGGCATGAACTGCTCACCCCTTATATACTGGGTATAAAACACATAAGGGGGATGGGGGGGGGGGCCTTATATCCTATCCAGGCATGAAACATAAGTGGGAAATAAGGGGGAACCCTTATATTCAGGACATGAAACGCTCCCCCCTTTTATCCGGGACATAAAATATTCCCCTTTTATCCGGGACATGAAACACTCCCCCCTATTATCCGGGACATAAAATATTCCCCTTTTATCCAGGGCATGAAACTCTCCCCCTTATATCTGGGACATGAAACACTCCCCTCCTTATATCCGGGGAATGAAACACATAAGGGAGAAATAAGGGGGGACTCATATCCGGGACATGAACACATAAGGGGGATGGATATAAGGGGGGATATTTCCAGGACATGAAACACTTAAGGGGCGACCCTTATATACAGAGCATGAAACACATTAGGGGGGTGGATATAAGGGGGGACCCATATATCCGGGGCATGAAACACAATGGGTATATAAGGGGGACATGAAACACTCCCCCTTTTATCCGAGACATGAAACACACCCCCTTTTATCCAAGACATGAAACACATAAGAGGGATATAAAGGGGGACCCTTATATCCGGGGCATGAAACACTCCCCCCTTACATCTGGAGCATTAAACACATAAGGGGGGACCTTTATATCTGGGACATAAAACACTCCCCCCTCATACCCAGGGCATGAAACGCTCCCCTCCCATTTATATCTGGGGAAGGAAACACATAAGGGAGATATAAGGGGTGGCCCTTATATCCGGAACATGAGCACATAAATGGGATCCCTTATATCCAGGACATGAAACACATAAGGGGGGACCATTATATTCGGGGCATTGCAACAACCACCCCTTTATATCCGGGGCATGAAACACATAAGGGGCATATAAGAGGGGACCAGTGATGAACGAAAATGCCAATATTCTTTTTGCCTTATTTTCGCAAAAATAGGTACAATATTTGCTTCAACAAGCAAAAATTGGCTCTAATTTTTTAACCTTTTTTTATGCCTAATATTTGCAGACTTTCGTGGTTAATAGCAAAGCCCCCTTAACAGATACAGTGGGATGTGAAAGTTTGGACAACCTTGTTAATTTTCATGATTTTCCTGTATAAATTGTTGGTTGTTACGATAAAAAATGTCAGTTAAATATATCATATAGGAGATAAAATATAGAGAAACCGAGAGCCCAATATAGTGTAGCATGTTAACACAAATAAGGTATAAAAAAATCAGTGAGAATGTATACTCACAAACATGGGTTACCACACAGGCAACCACTGTATAGGCAGGTGAGGAGATTTGACCTGTCCTCACCCAGGAATAAGAAGTCACTCTCTGTAGATCAGAAGAAAGGGGTAGATCACCCCTCCACCAGGGGTGGACACGGTATCACAGTAGGCGAACAGAGGTGCCAGCAGGATAAAAATGGATAAAACTTTTAAAACTTGCTTGGAGGAAGCGGTGGACTTACCTTCACAAAGCAGACACGAAAGACTGTCTGAATAGTAGTAATCACATTTATTAAATAGTACCCAAAAAGTGCAACGCGTTTCGCAGGCCAAGCCCGCTTCATCAGTCAAACATGGGGACAAAACAGAAATTTGTCAATAGCAGGTGTACACACGCCGGACTGTCGCTGGAACGCCCGCCCAGCGGGAGGTGACGACAGACCCGTCGTTGCCTGCAGTCCAGCGTGTGTACGGACCTTAAAACTCACTTGGGGTGCCCAACAGATGTGAGCAATTTAAAAATCACACCTAAAAGCAGATAAAAAGGAGATAAGTTAACTAGGTGTTTGCATTGCGTGTGTGTGTGCCACATTAAGCATGGACATCAGAAAGAGGAGATGAGCACTGTCTGAGGACTTGAGAACCAGAATTGTGGAAAAATATCAACAATCTCAACATTACAAGTCCATCACCAGAGATCTAGATTTGCCTTTTCCAGAGTGTGCAATATTATCAAGAAGTTTGTAGCTGTAGCTGTAGCTAATCTCCTTGGGCGTGAACGGAAGAAAAAAATTGATGAAAGCTCGTAACTCAGGATATTCCGAATGGTGGATAAGCAGCCCCCAACTAGTTCCAAAGAAATTCAAGCTGTCCTGCAGGACTACACTGCTGACACAGAAACTTAAAAAAGCAAGACTATAGCTTGCCAAAATGTATTTGAGTAAGCCAAAATCCTTCTGGGAAAATGTCTTGTGGACAGATGAGACCAAGATAGAACTTTTTGGTAAAGCACATTATTCTATCATGTTCACCGAAAATGGAATGAGGCCTACAAAGAAAAGAACATACTACCTACAGTGAAATATGGTGGAGGTTCAATGATGTTTTGGGGTTGTTTTGCTGCTCTGGGTGTCTTAAATGTGTGCAAGGCATCATGAAATCTGAGTATTACTTAAGGATTTTGGGTCACACTGGAGAGCCCAGTGTCAGAAAGCTGGGTTTGCGCTCGAGATCTTGGGTCTTTCAGCGGGACAATGTCCCCAAACATACATCAAAAAGCACCCAAACATGGATGGCAACAAAGTGCTGGAGAGTTCTGAAGTGGCCAGCAATCTAAATCCCATTGAACACCTGTGAAAAGATCTTATAATTGCGGTTGGGAAAAGGCGCCCTTCCAATAAGAGACCTGAAGCAGTTTGCAAAGGAAGAGTGGTCCAAAATTCTGGGTGAGAGGTGTAAGAAGCTTATTGATGGTTATAGGAAGCAACTGATTTCAGTTATTTTTTACAAAGGGTGTTCAACCAAAAATTAACTATTTCAGCCTGCGGGGATTTTTCACCTTATGCAACAGAGAAATGTTCACCTCTCATTAATTCGCCAATAACTTTATCACTAATTATCACAATGAATTGATCTATTTCTTGTTTTTTTCTGCCACCAATTAGGCTTTCTTTGGGTGGTACACTTTGCTAAGAATTTTTTTTTCTAAATGCATTTTAACAGGAATATTAAGAAAAAAATGGAAAACATTCATTATTTCTCAGTTTTTGGCCATTATAGCTTTAAAATAATACACGCTACCATAATTAAAACCTATGTATTTTATTTGCCCATTTATCTTGGTTATTACACCATTTAAATTTTGTCCCTATCACAATGTATGGCGCCAATATTTTATTTGGAAATAAAGGTGCATGTTTTCAGTTTTGCCTCCATCACTATTTACAAGCTTATAATTTAAAACATGTGCGTAATATACCCTCTTTACATGCATATTTAAAAAGTTTTTTTGGTGTGGAAAAATAAACTGTTAATTTTAAATGTTATAATGTGTGTTGATTGTTTTAAAAAATGTATGTAGATGTATTTTTACTATTTGGCCACAAGATGGCCACAGTGAGATTTTTTTTTTTTTGGTCCTTCTCGCTTCCAGGAAGCAGGAAGTGTATGGGAGACTTTCTCTGATAAGAGGCCGACGGTTTTTCCGCTGGGAACTAAGATCAATGAAGTGCGCAACAGCAGCACAGCAGCCGCCTAGACATGAGGATCACGTCCAGGCGGCATAAAAGGTGCCAATAATTTTGCCTAGCACGTTTTTTGGAGTTTTGTGTGATGTTATGTTCAATTTGCTTTTTTTCCCTCTTTTTATTTGTTCTGTTCCAATACACACAAAAGGAAATAAACATGTATAGCAAAACATGTGCTACTGCAATACTTTTCTGTTAGAAATACTTGATTTTCTGGAAAAATGTCTGGGGTGCCAACTATTTTGCCCATAACTGTATATAAAAAAACCCCTTGGTACAGTAAAATACACACACACACACACACATATATATATACACATATACTGTGTGTATGTATATATATATATATATATATATATATATATATATATATATATATATATATATATATATATATATATATATATATATATATATATATACATACATACATACATACATACATACATACATACATATATATATATATATACATATATATATATATATATATATATATATACATATATACATATATACATATATATATATATATATATACATATATACATATATACATATATACATATATATATATATATATATATATATATATATATATATATATATACACATATATACATACATATATACATATATATATATACATATATATATATATATATATATATATATACACCTATACATATATATATACATATATATATATATATATATATATATATATATATATATATATATATATACACATATACATATACATATACATATATATATATATATACACATATACATATACATATATATATATACACATATACATATACATATATATATATACACATATACATATACATATATATATATATATACACATATACATATATACACATATACATATATATATATATATATACACATATATACACATATACATATATATATATATATATATATATATATATATATATATACATATACATATATATACACGTACATATATATATATATATATATATATATATATATATATACATACATAATTAATTATTATTATTGATTTATAAAGCGCCAACATATTCCGTGGTGCTGTACAAAGTAAGAAACAAACATGGGGTACATAATACAGACAATGGTGTACCCTAAAATACAAGATACATAATTAGTGACAAAGTACAAAAAATGATACAGCATACAGAATAAAAAATACAGAAGTGGTAATGCATGACAGTGATAAAAATAACATGATGAATATAATGTATAATGATTTCCAAGACACAAAAGGGGGAGAGAGCCCTGCCCTTGCGAGCTTACAATCTAAAGGGAATGTGGGGAAACAAGAGGAGGGGTAGTATATCATAAAATATATAAAGGCAGTGTGTTTTAGGATACCTAGTAGGAGTGCAATTTGGTCTTAGGACAAAGGGAAGTGGCTTAAGGTAGCGCTTATGCTTGTCAGAAAAAATACGTTTTTAGAGAGCGTTTAAAAGTAGCAAAGGTTGGCGAGTGACGGATGTGTTGTGGGAGGGGATTCCAGAGAAGGGGTGAAGCGCGTGCAAAATCTTGTAAGCGTGAATGTGAGGAGGTGATTCTAGAGGAGGACAACAGAAGATCGTGTGCAGATCTGAGATTGCGATTGGGTTTGTATGTGGAAATTAGTGAGGATATGTACCGGGGAGAGAGATTGTGGAGAGCTTTGTAGATTAGGGTTAGCAGTTTGAACTGGATCCTCTGGTTAATTGGCAGCCAGTGAAGAGCTTGACAGAGAGGGTCAGCAGAGGAAGCTCGAGAAGAAAGATGAATGAGACGAGCAGCTGAGTTCAGTACCGACTGGAGCGGGGTCAGTTTGTTAGAAGGTAGTCCACAAAGTAGTACATTGCAGTAGTCCAGACGAGAAATTATAAGAGCATGTATTAACATTTTGGTTGTGTCTTGAGTGAGAAAGGGACAGATGCGAGATATATTTTTGAGTTGGAGATGGCAGGAGCTGGTTATGGAGTTAAGATGAGGAATACAAGAGAGAGAAGAGTCGAATATTACCCCCAAGCACCGTGCTTTGGGAACTGAAGTTATGGGAGTGTTATTAACATTTATAGTTACTTCAGGCAGAGAGGTGGCCAGAGACGGTGGAAAAATTATTACTTCCATTTTACTCATATTAAGTTTTAGGAAGCGAGAGGACATGAAGGAGGATATAGCAGACAAGCAGTCAGGAACACGTTTGAGGAGGGAGTTAAGGTCTGGGTCCGAGAGGTACAGTTGTGCATTGTCTGCATACAGGTGGTATTGAAACCCGAATGAGTTGATTAAGTCACCAAGACCGTGCATGTAGATGGAAAAGATGAGGGGACCAAGGACAGAGCCTTGAGGTACCCCGACAGACAAAGCATGAGGAGAAGAGATCTGAGTAGGAGACTGTGAAGGACCTTCCAGGGAGGTAGATAGATAACCATGTGAGAGCAAGACTTTTTATTCCTACATTTGAAAGTATTTGTAAGAGTAAGGTGTGGTCGACCGTATCGAATACTGATGACAAATCAAGAAGGATGAGTATGGAAAATTGACCTTTGGATTTAGCTGTAAGAAGGTCATTGGCCACTTTGGTAAGGGCCGTTTCCGTGGAGTGGTTGGAGCGAAAGCCAGACTGGAACTGATCAAGTAGGGAGTTAGCTGATAAATAGTGGCTTAATTCTGCATGTATATGGCGTTCAATTAGTTTGGATGCAAATGGGAGAAGTGAGACTGGGCGGTAGTGCGATCTAGAGATGTTTTTTTAAGTAGTGGTGTCACAACAGCCTTTTTGAGTGGCGACGGAAAGATGCCAGTGGAGAGGGACAGGTTAAATAGCGATGTTAGTGCAGGTATGAGAGATGAGGATAGCTGCAGAATGAAATGAGAGGGAATAGGATCCAAAGAACAAGTGGTTAGATTAGCTTTGGATATTATAGAGGAGAGAGAATGTTCAGAGAGTGTAGAGAAGGCAGTTAGAGACAAGTCAATGAGAGGTGTGGAGGTGGGATTTGAGGGCTGCGTGGAGAATTCACTTCTGATTTTGTCAATTTTATCATATATACATACACACACATATACACACACATATACACACACACACACGCACACAGACAGGCACAGTCAAATAATCATCATCCAGGATACTAAAGGTTTTACATTTTAGTTTAACCACGTGTGATTTAGATGCATACACCCCATAAAAATACTGGAGAATCAATAACCAAATGGCTAGTTTACAAACTAGTGCCTAAATGTTAGCTACTTGTAGTCACATTAAGAGATGACATTTTCAAAGTCATAATTTGGCAAAAAGCCAAAACTGCAACTTTCCAGGAAAATATGCTATCATTATAAAAATGGATTTTTTGTTGGCGGAATTAAACAAAGTATACCTTTTATAATATCTTTAAAAATGTTGGTGACACTTAATCATGTTGTACGTTATTTTTTGAGGTCTTGAGGCCCATGATAAATGAAGGGGTAGGAAACTTGAATATGCCACGTTTCCATCTCCTAACAAAATGCCTGTGTTTGTCAAAAGAGGCAGAATATTGATGTCTTCTGGCTCAGTGATACAAATAATATAGTTCACGTTTGAGTCTTAGTCTAAAAAATCTATTGTCCCTGCAGAAAATGGGAAAGTTTATTTTGCTAGATTTAAAATGATGAATACTATAAGTGAAGTCTTGGTCCTGTTCCAAGATTACCATAACCATATTAACGTGATACAAGGTGCTTATTACCTTACTGGAAACCACATCTGGGTCTAATATTTTTAGATGCAAGGTGTAATTACATCCGTATGTGATTGCATGTTTAGAATAGAGAGGTCACCAATCTCTGTGTATAGTGATAAACTTTCAAGCCATCTTCAGGAGGATTGTAGGAAATTATTAGACATAGTTACATAGTCCAATTAGCCCCAAAAGGAAAAAATTCCTTTTAGACAATCTGATAATTGTCTCGCAACTGGCAATCTTATCATTTAGCTTTGGTGAAGTTTAAAAAATGCCGTGATTACCTAAACCTTGTCTTTTTGTGTTTTCTTTTAATTTTTCCTTTTTCAATATTTTAGAGCAAAAATGTAATGTTGAGCTTCATACCACTGTAACTTTTTTTTTATGAATGTATTATTGTTGTTTATAAAGAGTCACCATATTCCATGGCGCTGTACAACGTAAGAAACAAACATGGGGTACAAAATAATACAGAAAATAATATACACAAATATACATAATACAGAGTTGGTACAAAATACAGAATCAGTAGAAAGTACAGAATCAGTAATAACAGTGAGAAAATTAATATGAATAAATGTGTAACAAAATCCAAGACACAACAAGGCAAGGGAGCCTTGCCCCTGTGAGCTTACAATCTCATCTTTGTAAAAAAAAATTACACCTTTGCAAAATTTATGGCAAAATGAAAATGGTCAAAATTCTTAATATACATATTTAAATTCCAACATACATGATGCAGAGGTTTTTTTAAAACATGTTTATCTACAGTGTTCTTTAAAGCAACCTTAAACAAATAAGAACAGTCTAAAAAATTATAAATGAGAGCCGCATAATGCATACATTTTTAGCCATTTTAAAAGCGACTGATTTAAAAAGCTACCACATTTTTTAGTAAACATTTATGTAAGATAAGATCACAATCTGTCAAGTGTAATATTTCCACCAAGTATAATATCAAGTTTATTTTCTGCTTTGTTGATCTACTGTAAGCCTTCAGAATCCTCATTCAGCCCTCTGCCAGGTAATAAAGCAAATCTTGCTTATTTAATGGTAAAGAAAACATTCCAGCAGAACAGAGTACATTCTCGTGTCGTGTCCCAGCCAGTAGAAGTAACCCATAATTAGAAGTGACAGAACAAAATAACACATCTAACTATTGCCACAGTGTGTGTCTTGATATCAGCACTGAAATATTCTACACATCACACATCAGCTGTGATTAACTAATGTGCTTTCAAGCTCTGGTTATTGTATCCATAAGAAAAAAAAAAGCATTTTAGTCTGTTACTGGGCAAATGATATAGAGATATAAAGAAAAAAATGCACCTTCAAAATGACAACTTCCAGAAATAAAGAAAAGACAGCCTTTTAACAGGAATTCATACAGAAAATAGCTGTGCAACATATTTGTGCATTACACATAAATGGTCAAATTCCACGAGACAGGTCAGCCATTATGGCCGATACAGCCTTCGTCTGGATCACAGGTGCATACAAGAAGCTTTTAGTAGAGGATGGTAGGCTATATATATATATATATATATATATATATATATATATATATATATATATATATATATATATACATATACATACATACACACTGTATAGCCACTACAGTGTTCAGAAAGTAATTTATATTCATCTATTATATTTCTGCGACCACAACATAGCGTGTTTTTCAAAAGGTTCGGATTTCAGGCGCTTTACTTTCAGAAGCAGAAATGGAGAATTTGTGTAAAATGGATGCAATGTATAAGTACGGTGATACAATTACTTATTTAAGCTTCCAAGGCATATATTTTGCACTTTGGGTTCAAAATGATTAAAGTGGCACTAGATTTTTCTAGCACTTTTTTTTCTCTCAATAAAGGCCATTTCTCCCACCTGAATATGTAATAAAATTACATAAAGCTTGCCTAGAATAATGTTTTAATTAAAATTCTTCTTCCTGCTTCCCTCCCAACTAACATCATAGTAGGTCTTCCTCCCCCAAGGGCCTTCCAAACCTCAAAAAATACTTATGTTGTCCTCCTAAGTTGCAGCAATAATGCCCTACTAGGACTCCTCTCTGTGTCTACATTAGCTTGTGGAGTTGCCACCTCATTGCAGGTGCCCTGCAGCCTACCATTGAGCTGTCACCGTTTGAAAGGAGCATGGTGCTTGTGCCACTCACACTGCTGATTCATGTGAGGTGTGATCAACCCCTAGTATATAAAGTGGTGGGGGCATTGGCTAGAGCATATGACACAACAGGGGTTTGGCAATTTTTCCTTAGTCTCACCCAACATACACATCTTCAAGCATAAAGATCACAGCTGGTCTAGGTATACCTGATACTCCTAAGTACTAAGAGCAGGAAATGAAATTGAGGAAATCTATGGGTTTATTTATAAGGGCATTGAGTGTTTCCAGTTGCAAGTGAACAATGTATGCAACACACGTTAAGATATACAAATGAATGCAAATCTTTATCATTTGGAGGCAATGCCATGATATGTGGTAGACTCTTCGTGGTGTTCATTTTATGCAACTTGTAAGTTCATTGAAGCAGTTTGTTAAATGTCTTGTCTCGTAGGAGTTAACCCAGAAATCTGTCTAGTCCTGCCCTGCCCCTGAGATATCTTGCTCTTGGACAGATTTCAAAAAGTTTTGATGTCTCAGTTTAATAGAGGAACAATTTAAAAGGTAATATGGATAAATTGGGGAAGGGAATCAAGAGGAGCATAAGGAAATAAACATTTAGGTTTCTATTAGTGCCTACGTTTGTCTTCAAGATGGTCGCCAGGACTTGTGCTGATGTGAGTACACATCTAAATCCCTCTTTCCGTGCCATGGAAAAAAAAATGCAGCCGGTACTACGTTTTTTCCCCACTTGTGAAGTCGGAAGCTGACTACTAATTTCAATAGGCTTTGATTCCCCATCCAAGTCTGCGTGCGGGGAAACACTGAATCGCTGCTAGTGGAAATGAGCCCTGAGGAGGTTAAAATGATTGGATTAACACACCAAGAATAAAAAAAATAATTTCTACTAAATGTGAAGAATTTTACTGACTAGTTGTTGATGGTGACGGCATTCTTGAGTTAAAAAAAAAAATCTATCTTCATTGCTGCATCTCCAAGTGTAAGCCTGTTTTGCAGAAGCCCTCACGTGTAGTCATGTAGAATCATTCCAACGTTTATTTACCATGAACACATTCTTCCTTTATGGTAAAATTTCAAAATGTTTTTCTGGATGCATCTTACTCTTACCCCCGTTACTCCCTTATATCATGGATTACCTCATCAAGAGATTGTAGACATGCCACAACCATACACTTCATGTGCTAATACTGTTCTGTTGATTCCTGATGAAGCCTTTTAAAAGGCAAAACATGTTGAGTAGGAAATGGCACTGTATCGTATGAGCACTTTATTACTTTTTTTTTTTATTAAACAATTCATTAGTATATGTCTAAAGCAAAATGGTACTCAAAGGAGAAAAAAGCAAGCGTGTGGCACTTCCCACATACAAGAAGGTAGTCCTCAGCGTTTGTTACACAGGCAAGTAACTATGGGCCCCACTACATGCACTTCAAACTGTGTGTCACAAGACGTGTGCTCCGCACAAACAGCTGAAGAAAGAATCCAATCACTTGTATGCAAAAAGTCAAGGGAGCGTGCACCTTCCGTCTTAGGATTTATTTCCGCATTGGCAACAGTGAAACATTACAGCAAACGTCTTCATTTTCAATAAATATAGCGTATCAACATTCGTGCATGATTAGATCTTACATATCCATTACATATGGAGCCCCATGATATCTAGCTGCACCAATGACAGGACAGTTTAAGACATACACACATGCCTGGACAGTAACACAGCTATCCATTTGGCCCCGAGATTCTGACAGCAGGGCTCCCTAAATACTTCTGTGAGCCATCTAGTATGGCAATCAAGGACCAAAATAGGTCCCACTGTCAGACCCTTATTTATGTTGGAGTGCAACTAACAATTTTGCACCGCAGCAAGCAAATTTAAGTAAATAATTGTATGTTTTTGTTATTTTAAACACAATTAAATGAAAGTTGCATTTTAACTTAACTATTGAGGTACAGATAGGGCTCATCTTGAAAGAATGTGTTTGTAACCATAAAGTGAGAAAGTTATTGATATCGGAGGTGTTCCCTTGTTAAAGTTCTCAGAAAGGAAAGAAAATGGTTTTATTTTGTTAAATAACTTTTTTCCAAGTGCATAGATTATTCTCATTAAAATGTATGAAGTATATGTTTATTTTAATAGTTAACTCTAGACATTCATGATATCTTACAATTCTACATGTTTTTTAAGTTTTGAACTGTTTAGCTATTATAACAAGATGGTTAACTAGATATATCCTTCCCCAAGGTAATGTATTTGTTCTCCCATATGGGGGAGGCTTTTAAGGGCCTCTACCATATGATCTAGTACTGGTAAGTAAAACAAAAGAAGACACACGGACACTGGGAGCCCAATCTGGTGTAGTATTGCCAGATATAGCAGATCTATAGCAAATGTGAAAATATACTCACAAAGATAGGCTACTTCCAGAGGCAACCACTCGTATGTGCATGTAGGAAAACAACCGTCCCGACTCGACCTTTGGGAAGGTTCTGGTTGATGCTCAAAAAAATATTGTACTCGCAGTCCTGCGAGGCGAATGCCCTACAGCGGTAGGGTACAGAAAGATGAACTGGATAAGATGTAAGAGGCACCCCAACTGAAAAAAAGCATCAACATTTGATAATTAAAAGAAAAAAGATGACTCACAAGGAGTTAAAGAAAAAAGGGGGTTTCAATTTTTTAGGTTATAACAAGCACAGAGACAACGTGTTTCTCGGCGTGAGCCGCTTCCTCAGGTCAAATACGTGCCGATAAGGATTAATGCCGGTTGATTGCCGTGACGATTATGAGGCACTCCAGACCAGCATTAATTGCTATCGGCACGTATTTGACCTGAGGAAGCGGCTTACACCGAGAAACGCGTTGTCACTGTGCTTGTTATAACCTAATAAACTGAAACCTCCTTTTTTTCTTTGACTCCTTGCGAGTCCTCTTTTTCTTTTAATTATCAAATGTTGATATTTTTTTTTTCAATTGGGCACCTCCTACAGCTCATCCAGCTCTACCATATGAAGGAGTGTTGAGATATTAACTAGTTCCCCGCCCGCGTACAGTATATCTACGCTCCTTTGGACTTCACTTCCCCGCCCGGAGCGTAGATATACGCATCCCCCGCCGCTGCCGCCGCTGTCCGCGCTCCCGCTCGCACTCCCGCTGGTAATCACGCCGCTGCCCGCTCGCCCAGAGATCAATGAACGGGAAAATACATTCCCGTTCGTTGATCTCTGCCCCCAGCAATGATCGGCTGCTTTCCGCTGAGCAGCGCGATCATTGTAAAAGAAAAAAAAAATCCCAGCCTCTTTATACTTCCTCCGAGCGTCCGGAAGGACGCTTGGAGGTCGCATTACTGTTGCCATCTTGTGGCCAAATAGTAAAACTACACCCTACACTATTTTTCACATACACATACATTACTTATACAGAAAAAAATTAACTCATTACCTCCCACACTCCCCATTTTTTTTTTTTTTTGTAATTAAAAAAAAATAAAAAATTTACAATTAAAAAAAATACATAAATAGTTACCTTAGGGACTGAACTTTTTAAATATTTATGTCAGGAGGGTACAACACTGTTACTTTATAAACTATGGGCTTGTAATTAGGGATGGACGCAAAACTGAAAAAATGCACCTTTATTTCCAAATAAAATATTGGCGCCAAACATTGTGATAGGGACATAATTTAAATGGTTTTATAACCGGGACAAAAGGGCAAATACATTTCATGGATTTTAATGACAGTAGCATGCATTATTTAAAAACTATAATGGCGGAAAACTGAAAAATAATGTTTTTTTTCCCAAATGTTTTCCTATTTTCCCATTAAAACACATTTAGAATAAAATAATTCTTGGCATAATGTCCCACCTAAAGAAAGCCTAATTGGTGGCGAAAAAAACAAGATATAGTTCATTTCATTGTGATAAGTAATGATAAAGTTATAGGGGAATGAATGTAAGGAGCGCTAAAAGGAGAAAATTGCTCGGATGCTGAAGGGGTAAAACCCCTCAGTTGGGAAGTGGTTAAGTGTCTCAATTCTGAGATACAGCCAAACTCTTAAGATTTTCCCTCAATAGGGAAGTGTAGGCCTGGGAGGTGTGAGTGTAAGTAGCAAGTCACCTGCAGAGAAGTTGCACTTAAATTTGAGTCATTTTGTCATTATTCCTAGGATGTTTACTTAGTATCTTCAGCAAGAGGATCTATCACTAACAAAAAAAGAGGTGTGAAAGGGGATTACCCTCTTTCAGATTCTTTTGTATTTTAAAATGTTGAATTCAATCCTGCCTTTTTTTTTACATTTACCTTGGCAATTAGGAAAGGAAACCAGGTAGTGACCAACATCATGATTTTACTCTAGTGGGTGCAGTATATGCATTGGGTCTCCTTCCTCCCCATAGGAAGCATGGGTGGCAGTGTGTTTGATCTACTAAGTTGTCTTTAAAGAGTTCTAAGGTAATGTGATCCATTGAAAATTGCCTGGATTTTTGTACTAATTTTCTGCTATTATAGATTAATAGTGGAACATAATAGGGAGGTTAAAAAAAGATGCTGCGCAAAGTGAGAACTTTATAAACAATTCTAAAACAGACTTGAAAGAAAGGGAAAGAACCGAGAGCCCAATATGGTGTAGTATTTTAATAAGGTGATGTCTGATGCAAACACACACAATGATTATACTCACAAGGACGGGTCGCCTCCAAGGCAACCACTGGACAAGCAGGCGGGGAGAATTGTAGCCTGACCCCGCTCAGGGTTAAAAAGTCGCTCTCTGCAGACAGAAGGAAATGGGGATACACCCCTCCACCCAGGGTGGACTCAACAATTATGTGGTATAACAATAGAGGCACCAAGTAAAGTAAAATTAGTTAAAATTGTTTAAAAGGGGGAAGTGGGTGGACTCACCTCCCTTCTGAAAAAATGGCCAGACAATGGGCAGGTTACTTCAAGTTTAACTGGTTCAGCACCGCAGTGCCGTAAATCTCATGCATCCGAGCAACGTTCACCTCCCATTCGCCTATAACTTTATTGCTACTTATCACAATGAACTGATCTATATCTTGTTTTTTCCACCACTAATTAGGCTTTCTTTGGGTAGTACATTTTGCTAAGAATTATTTTTTTCTAAATCCATTTTAACAGGAAGATTAAGAAAGAAATGAAAAAAATTCATTATTTCTCAGTTTTTGGCCATTATAGTTTTAAATTAATATACGCTACCGTAATTAAAACTCATGTATTTTATTTGCCCATCTGTCCCGGTTATTACACTGTTTAAACTATGTCCCTATCACAATTTATGGTGCCGATATTTCATTTAGAAATAAAGGTGCATTTTTTCAATTTGCGTCCATTACTATTTATAAGCTTATAATTGTAAATAATATAATAACATACTCTCTTGACATGCATATTTAAAAAGTTCAGACCCTTGGGTAACTATTTATGTTGTTTTTGTTTTTCTTTATTGTATTTTTTTTTATTTATTTTATAAAAAATGTATGTGGGTGAGTTATGTTGTTTTTGTTTTTTTTTATTGTATTTTTTTTTTATTTATTTTATAAAAAATGTATGTGGGTAATTTTTGGTGTGTGAGAGGAAAATTTTTAATTGTAAAATAATATAGTTGTTGAATTAAAAATGTATGTGGGTGCAGTTTACTATTTGGCCACAAGATGGCAACAGTGAAAAAAGTCCTGGATGCAAACGATCTCGCATCCAGGAACTAAAAAGCAGAGGAGAAGTTTCCTGGGGGCAGAAATACCGCGCTCTCTGAATAGAAAGCGTTGGTTTTTCTGCGGGGAAGTTAGATAGGTAAATGGGAATTATATTCCCATTCACTGATCAGGGGGCTAACGGCGCGCGCGGGAGGAAGCTCGTCCAGATAGGCCGAACTGGTTAAAGTAACATTTATTAGGAGCTCCAAAAGTGCACCGCGTTTCACGGGTAACAGTCCCGCTTCTTCAGGCAATTTTTGGAGGGAGCAAAGTCAGGTCAAGAGCCAGATATAGCGCCTCTCCGCTATATCTGGCTTTTGACCCGACTTTGCTCCCTCCAAAAATTGTTTGCCTGAAGAAGCGGGACTGTTACCCGTGAAATGCGTTGCACTTTTGGAGCTCATAATAAATGTTACTTTAACCTGCCCATTGTCTGGCCATTTTTTTCAGAAGAGAGGCGAGTCCACCCACTTCCCCCTTTTTAACAATTTTAACTAATTTTACTCTACTTGGAGCCTCTGTTGTTATACCACATAATTCTAAAACAGATCTCTAGATGTGTATGCTGCACTGCAATCATGCAACTGCAAGCTAAAAATCTTTTAGAAATTTCATAGGACTAGTTCCCACTCAAGCGCTTTTCAGCACTTTGCTGATCGGCGGTGATCAGCAAAGCGCTGCTGCTAATGTATTTGTAACGATTGGTGTCAGCACACAGAGAGAATCTGATTATTGGTTATCTGCAGTATCACCAAGAATGCAGATATATACCCGATTATTGATGATCTGCAGTATCACTGATAATCAGATATATTGCTAACCTCTGGACACCTAAGGATAAGTGAGTGTTTGGTGTAACAGTAATACTTTGAGTAATGTACCTGCTGAGCAGGTGGTATACAATATAGAGACACAGCTCTGGGAGAATAGGAACCTTCCAGCAGCCTGAGGCTCTCCAGGGGGAGGAGTCAGGCTGGAGACGGGAAGGACCTAGGAGTGAATGACACCTAAGATGGATGTCACTATCTGATCTGGAGACTATCTCTTTTAAGGGGAGAGATAGCTCTCGAGGTCGGGCACGCGGGGTCGGCAACACACTGACAGATAAAGTACAAAGACAGAAGGCTGATTCGGTATCCAAGTCAAGCAGGGTCTGGCAACGGAATATCAGATATACGAGGTACCGAATCAGAAGACCAAGGAGTAGTCAGAAAAGCTATAAGTCATAACATATATCAAACAATGCCTATTCTGGGTGCAAAGTCCTTGGTCTCAGCACCCCGGAACTAGTCTGAAGAATACACAGATGATAATACAGTATTCCCTAGACTGGGTGCGAGGTTCGTAGTCTCAGCACCCTGGAACTAGTCTGAAGTATAACACAGATGATAATACAGTTCCCTAAGCTGGGTGTGAGGTCCTTGGTCTCTACACCCTGGAACAAGCATAAACAGAATACAATTCAAATAATCTGGCTAAGTGTGTATTCCCAGGTCCACCTGGTTCAAACACACTAAGGATCTGACTAGGTCTGAGTGCTTCCACGTAGTGATCGCAACGGCAGACAACTTGCAAGTGACCAGCAGGAACTATATATGGAGTAGTGCTCTCCAGCACCACCCCTAATTGCTCAACCAATAGTATCCCGCTCAGGAGTCAGCTGATCGGCGTGGTCAGCTGACTCTTCCTGCTTAGTATAAGAATTCTGCCTCTCAGCACGCGCGCGTGTATTCCTAAGTCTATGTGCACTAACAGACTCAGCCACACCAGACACACGCTGCCGCGTGCAAACCGCCGCGCTGGACGCGGAACCAGCCGCCTTACTGTTGTTGCATGCGGTGGCTTTTCCGCGTTCTGTCCTGTTACCAAACACACGCTTCCGCGTGCAAACCGCCGCACTGGACGCGGAATCAGCCGCCTGCTCAGTAGCAACTGTGGCGGCTTTTCCGTGATCTCTCACAGTATTCCTATGGGATCATTCTCACTGCAGCGTCTGATTTGAATAAATCACAAACGTGCTGCATGTAGCGCTTTGGGGGCATTTGCATTGTGATTCACATTCTATTGAATGGGAATCACAATGCAAATAATGGGAAAATCGCTGTGAAAAACCGTGATCAGATTCACGCTTTGAGTGTGAACCGGCCCTTAGCAATTTGTTCTGTGATATAATATGACCTCAAGTGACTAAGAAAAGGGTGGAAAATCCTAACCACATAATCACAGTCATTTATTTAACTAATCTAGTGCAGGTATGCAGGATCACATAGAAGTTCCCCACTAGAAATAATTAACCACTTCTCATTGCTGACTTTTTACCCTTTAAGATTCCTGACAGTTTTGTCATTTCAGCGGTGTCTCCATTTACTTTTCTTA
This sequence comes from Hyperolius riggenbachi, assembly GCF_040937935.1. Lineage (NCBI taxonomy): Eukaryota > Metazoa > Chordata > Amphibia > Anura > Hyperoliidae > Hyperolius > Hyperolius riggenbachi. The sequence goes on along the minus strand of NC_090656.1, from coordinate 179,511,600 downwards.
TGCTATCAAAGTGATACTTATATTGTTTTTTTGTGGAAAATCTAGGCTTTCTTTGGCTAATATTTTTCTCCAAGAATTGTTTAATTTGAAGGACATTTTGCGGGGGAAAAAGTGGTATAAATGCAGATGCAATTTTTATTTCCCTTTTCGCCCTTCCTATATTTTGCGGTGTTTTACAATTGTGGTACATGACATGTGAAAATCATGTCAAGTGCCACAGTAATAAAACACTGCAGAATATATTATTTAGCTTGTCCTGGTTAAAATGATACCGCATACGCTATATTTCATCGGTAGTTGGGCATGTAATGAGCCATTTTGCCACCCTGTATGTCTGTAGCAATTGCATGTGATCACTAGGGTGCACAGGTTGAGAACCCAGTGCTATTCAGATGTATATTTAAGCAATAGCACAGTGATACAGCAATATAGTGTTTGATCTCTAAACTGTAGCCTAGCAACTGCATCCCATCGTTACAGGTGCCAGCGATTAAAATTATCCATGAATCTTAAGGCCAAGTACAGGTGGCACAAGGGGTTAGTTAGGTAGTGGTTAACACTTCACTACAGGAAAAAAAAAACTTTATTTTTTGACACTGCCATTTTTAACCACTTGCCGACCGCCCACTGCACATTGGCGCCGGCAAAGTGGCAGCCCCAGGACCACGTAACGCACATTGGCGTTGGGTCCTGGGACTCTTCCGGGCCGGGGATTGCGCGCATTGATCCCGCATTGATCCCGCCGGCCATACGGAAGCGCCGGCGGGATGTTAACCCCTGATCTGCCGCATACAAAGCATATAATGTGCTTTGTATTGTATACAAAGCGTATTATACAGGCTGCCACCTACCCTCGTGGTCCCAGTGTCCGAGGGACCACCAGGGCAGGCTGCAGCCACCCTAGTCTGCACCCAAACTGATCTGCACCCCCTGCCCCCTGATCGCCCACAGCACCCCTCAGACCCCCCCCCTGCCCACCCCCCAGACCACTGTTTGCACCCAATCACCCCCCTAATCACCTATCAATCACTCCCTGTCACTATCTGTCAACGCTATTTTTTTTTAGTCCCTAAACTGCCCCCTGGGGACTCCTGATCACCCCCCCCCACCCCTCAGATTCTCCCCAGACCCCCCCCCCCCCCTGTGTACTGTATGCATCTATCCCCCCTGATCACCTGTCAATCACCCACTGTCACTGCCACCCATCAATCAGCTCCTAACCTGCCCCTTGCGGGCAATCTGATCACCCACCCACACCATCAGATCGTCTGCAGACCCACCATCAGATCACCTCCCAAGTACATTGTTTACATCTGTTCTCTCCTCAAAACACCCACTAATTACCCATCAATCACCCCCTGTCACCACCTGTCACTGCTACCCATCAGATTATACCCCTATCTGCCCCTAGGGCACCCAATCACCCACCCACACCCTCAGAACGCCCTCAGACCCCAGCCCTGATCACCTTGCCAGTGCATTGCTTGCATCTATTCCCCCCACTAATCACACCTTGAGACACCCACCATCCACCTTCTGTCACCACCTGTCACCCCCTAGCACACCTACCCATCAAATCAGGCCCTAATTTGCCCCGTGTGGGCTCCTGATCACTCAGCCAAACCCTCAGATCCCCCTCAGACCCCCTTCCGATCACCTCCCCAGTGCATTGATTGCATCTATTTTCCCCTCTAACCACCCCCTGAGACACCCATCAATCACCTCCTGTCACCCCCCTAGCACTCCTATCCATCAGATCAGGCCCAATACAACCTGTCATGTAAGAGGCCACCCTGCTTATGACCGGTTCCACAAAATTCACCCCCTCATAGACCACCTACCATCAAAATTTGCAGATGCTTATACCCCTGAACAGTCATTTTGAGACATTTGGTTTCCAGACTACTCACGGTTTTGGGCCCGTAAAATGCCAGGGCAGTACAGGAACTCCACAAGTGACCCCTTTTTAGAAAAAATACACCCCAAGGTATTCTGTTAGGTGTATGAAGCGTTCATAGAAGATTTTATTTTTTGTCAAAAGTTAGCGGAAATAGATTTTTATTGTTTTTTCATAAAGTTTCATTTTTCACTAACTTGTGACAAAAAAATAAGAGCTTCTATGAACTCACCATACCTTGGGGTGTCTTCTTTCTAAAATGGGGTCACTTGTGGCGTTCCTATACTGGCCTGGCCTTTTAGGGGCCCTAAACCGTGAGGAGTAGTCTTGAAACCAAATGTCGCAAAATGACCTGTGAAATCCTAAAGGTACTCATTGGACTTTGGGGAGAAATATCTCTGTAAATGGACAATTGTGTGTAAAAAAAAAAAAAAAATCAAAAAATTGTCATTTACAGAGATATTTCTCCCACCCAGCATGGGTATGTGTAAAAATACACCCCAAAACACATTATACTACTTCTCCTGAGTACAGCAATACCACATGTGTGGCACTTTTTTGCAGCCTAACTGCGCTAAGGGGCCCTAAGTCCAAGGAGCACCTTTAGGCTTTACAGGGGTGCTTACAATTTAGCGCCCCCCCCCCCAATGCCAGGACAGTAAACACACACAACAAATGACCCCATTTTGGAAAGTAGACACTTCAAGGTATTCAGAGAGGAGCATAGTGAGTCCGTGGTAGATTTCATTTTTTTTTTGTCGCAAGTTAGAAGAAATGGATACTTTTTTTTCTTTTTTTTTGGTCACAAAGTGTCATTTACCGCTAACTTGTGACAAAAAATAAAATCTTCTATGAACTCACCATGCCTCTCAGTGAATACTTTGGGATGTCTTCTTTACAAAATGGGGTCATTTTGGGGGTATCTATAACATCCTGGAATTTTAGCACCTCATGAAACATGACAGGTGGTCAGAGATGCTTCAAAATGGGAAAATTCACTTTTGGCACCATAGATTGTAAATGCTATAACTTTTACCCAAACCAATAAATATAGGCTGAATGGTTTTTTTTTTTTTTATCAAAAACATGTTTGTCCACATTTTTCGTGCTGCATGTATACAGAAATTTTACTTTATTTGAAAAATGTCAGCACAGAAAGTAAAAAAAAACATTTTTTTGACAAAATTCATGTCTTTTTTGATGAATATAATAAAAAGTAAAAATCGCAGCAGCAATCAAATAGCACCAAAAGAAAGCTGTATTAGTGACAAGAAAAAGAGGTAAAATTCATTTAGATGGTAGGTTGTATGACCGAGCAATAAACCGTTAAAGCTACAGTGGTCTGAATGGAAAAAAAGGCTCTGGTCCTTAAGGGTTTTTATGACTGCAGTCCTTAAGTGGTTAACTCAACTTAAAAAAAAACACCCTTTTAAAGGGGAACTTCAGCCTAAACAAACATACTGTCATTAAGTTACAATAGTTATATTAATTAGAATAGATAGGTAATATAATTTTTTACCCACCCTGTTTTAAAAGAACAGGCAAATGTTTGTGATTCATGGGGGCTGCCATCTTTGTCATGGGGGCAGCCATCTTTTTGGTTGAAAGGAGGGGACAGGGAGCATAAGACACAGTTCCAACTGTCCTTTGTCCTGATAACCCCTCCCAGCTGCATGCGCTAGGCTTCAAATGTCAAATTCAAAATGTAAAAAAAAAAATTGCACCAAAACAGCAGAATGAGAACAACAACATCAGAAATCCCATCATGCTTTGCACAGCATCAGGGGGAAAAAGCCCGGGCAGTTTTCTTCTGTGCAGCTAAAAATGAGGCTTGTATAAGAGAAACAAAGTTCTGATGCTGTGAAACTGTTAAAGAAACACCAGGCCTTTCCAGTGCTGCTGAGTCGATTTTTAGTCTGGAGGTCTCAAGGTTTTTAACTTTTAAAATGTGATTGTTGATATTTACTGCAACAGCAATCATTCACTTTTAATCGGGTGCATGCAGAGCCAGATTAAGACCAAATGGGGCCCTAAGCAAAGTAGTAGATTTGGGCCCCCATCCCTCAACCCACTGCTGAAAGACAGCGAGGGACCAGGAAAACTACAGGAGGCTGAAGACCCTCCAGGTAAGTTAAACTGGCAGCTATTATTTCACTTTACTGTAGGTTTATGGGCAGCCACAGTGCAGAACCTCAGTGAGAAGTCACCTGAATGCAGCCTTTAGTACACAGAATACTAGAAGTAGCAGCTCCCTTGTGTAGCATAATTTATACATAGATATACAGTATACTATATATAATATGACAGTCAATCAGTCATAATTATGAATGATGAAAATTATAAAATGTGGTGATTAACCTGTCCTAAAGAGAGGCTTTGATAGACTAGAGACCTCTTTCAGGACAGGTTTATGACCACATTTTATTATTTTCATCATAATTATGACTGATTGACTGTCATATTATGTATAGTATACTAGTCACAAAGCCTGCACCCGTTATATAACGGGCACTAGAGAAAAGTGCCCACCGCTTTGTGATACACGCCCAATCACACCCATGGTCCTGCACATGCACTAGTCGATGGTCACAGCTCCACATGCCGTACACCAGAGGCCACCTGCAGCATATTAGAACAACGCACCTGACCTCCCTTCTTCTAATGTTTTCACCAGCCCCGGGCACCAAGCCAGCCTCCTCCCGAGAGTTATGATAGCCGCGTGCCTGACAAGCAGGGGGCAGACCATACAAGTGACGCAGGGGAGATGATGTCAGCAGTAGTGTTGGGCGAACACCTAGATGTTCGGGTTCGCGAACGTTCGCCGAACATGGCCGCGATGTTCGGGTGTTCGCGCCGAACTCCGAACATAATGGAAGTCAATGGGGACCCGAACTTTCGTGCTTTGTAAAGCTTCCTTACATGCTACATACCCCAAATTAGCAGGGTATGTGCACCTTGGGAGTGGGTACAAGAGGGAAAAAAATATTTGAAAAAGAGCTTATAGTTTTTGAGAAAATTGATTGTAAAGTTTCAAAGGAAAAACTGTCTTTTAAATGTGGAAAATGGCATGTTTCTTTGCACAGGTAACATGCTTTTTTTCGCCATGCAGTCATAAATGTAATACAGAGAAGAGGTTCCAGGAAAAGGGACCGGTAACGCTAACCCAGCACCAGCAGCAGCACACGTGATGGAACAGGAGGAGGCGCAGGAGGAGAAGGCCACGCTTTGTGAGACACAACAACCCAGGCCTTGCATGAGGACAAGAAGCGTGCGGATAGCATGCTTTGTACCGCCATGCAGTCATAAATGTAATAAAGATAAGTGGTTCAATAAACAGGGACCACGCGGCAACGCTAACCCAGCAGCAGCAGACGTGATGGAACAGGAGGAGGCGCAGGAGTAGAGTTGGGCCGAACCTCCGATTTTAGGTTCGCGAACCGGGTTCGCGAACTTCCGCGGAAGGTTCGGTTCGCGTTAAAGTTCGCGAACCGCAATAGACTTCAATGGGGATGCGAACTTTGAAAAAAATAAATAATTATGCTGGCCACAAAAGTGATGGAAAAGATGTTTCAAGGGGTCTAACACCTGGAGGGGGCATGGCGGAGTGGGATATACGCCAAAAGTCCCCAGGAAAAATCTGGATTTGACGCAAAGCAGCGTTTTAAGGACAGAAATCATATTGAATGCTAAATGACAGGCCTAAAGTGCTTTAAAACATCTTGCATGTGTATACATTAATCAGGTAGTGTAATTAAGGTACTACTTCACACTGACACACCAAACTGTTCACTGAACAGAACAGGTATGCAGTGGCGGGTTCACTAAACAGGTATACAGTGGCGGGTCCACTGAACAGAACAGGTATGCAGTGGTGGGTTCACAGAACAGGTATGCAGTGGTGGGTTCACAGAACAGGTATGCAGTGGCAGGATCACTGAACAGGTATGCAGTGGTGGGTGGGTTCACAGAACAGGTATGCAGTGGCAGGATCACTGAACAGGTATGCAGTGGTGGGTGGGTTCACAGAACAGGTATGCAGTGGTGGGTTCACAGAACAGGTATGCAGTGGTGGGTTCACAGAACAGGCATGCAGTGGCAGGATCACTGAACAGGTATGCAGTGGTGGGTGGGTTCACAGAACAGGTATGCAGTGGCAGGATCACTGAACAGGTATGCAGTGGTGGGTGGGTTCACAGAACAGGTATGCAGTGGCAGGATCACAGAACAGGTATGCAGTGGTGGGTTCACAGAACAGGTATGCAGTGGTGGGTGGGTTCACAGAACAGGAATGCAGTGGCAGGATCACTGAACAGGTATGCAGTGGTGGGTGGGTTCACAGAACAGGTATGCAGTGGCAGGATCACTGAACAGGTATGCAGCCAGGAAAAGCTAAGCCTAACTAATCTTTCCCTATGAGAGACAGACAGCATCTCGCCCTACTCTCTCTAATGCAGGCACACGAGTGGCCGTAATGGCCGCCGCTGCCTGCCTTATATAAGGGGGGTGGGGCTCCAGGGGCTAGTGTAGCCTAATTGGCTAAACTGGGCCTGCTGACTGTGATGCAGAGGGTCAAAGTTGACCCTCATAGTGCATTGTGGGGCAAACCGAACTTCCGGAAACGTTCGCCTGCGGGAGGCGAATGCGAACCACCGAAGTTCGCCGGGAACCGTTCGCCGGCGAACCGTTCGGCCCATCTCTACGCAGGAGGAGAAGGCCACGCTTTGTGAGACACAACAACCCAGGCCTTGCATGAGGACAAGAAGCGTGCGGATAGCATGCTTTGTACCGCCATGCAGTCATAAATGTAATAAAGATAAGTGGTTCAATAAACAGGGACCACGCGGCAACGCTAACCCAGCAGCAGCAGACGTGATGGAACAGGAGGAGGCACAGGAGGAGAAGGCCATGCTTTTTGAGACACAACAACCCAGGCCTTGCATGAGGACAAAAAGCGTGCGGATATAGCAGCAATGCTTTTTGCCGCCATGCAGTCATAAATGTAATACAGATGAGAGGTTCAATAAACAGGGACCGGAAACGCTACACCATCCCAGATGTTCATTGGTCATGTTACTTGGTTGGGGTCCTGGAGTGTTGCGTAGTCATTTCCAATCCAGGATTGATTCATTTTAATTTGAGTCAGACGGTCTGCATTTTCTGTGGAGAGGCGGATACGCCGATCTGTGACGATGCCTCCGGCAGCACTGAAACAGCGTTCCGACATAACGCTGGCTGCCGGGCAAGCCAGCACCTCTATTGCGTACATTGCCAGTTTGTGCCAGGTGTCTAGCTTCGATACCCAATAGTTGAAGGGTGCAGATGGATTGTTCGACACAGCTACGTCATCTGACATGTAGTCCTTGACCATCTTCTCCAGGCGATCGGTGTTGGAGGTGGATCTGCACGCTTGCTGTTCAGTGGGCTGCTGCTGCATGGGTGTCAGAAAATGTTCCCACTCCAAGGACACTGCCGATACCATTCCCTTTTGGGCACTAGCTGCGGCTTGCGTTGTTTGCTGCCCTCCTGGTCGTCCTGGGTTTGCGGAAGTCAGTCTGTCGGCGTACAACTGGCTAGAGGAGGGGGAGGATGTCAATCTCCTCTCTAAAGTCTCCACAAGGGCCTGCTGGTATTCTTCCATTTTGACCTGTCTGACTCTTTCTTCAAGCAGTTTTGGAACATTGTGTTTGTACCTTGGATCCAGAAGGGTATAAACCCAGTAATTGGTGTTGTCCAGAATGCGCACAATGCGTGGGTCACGTTCAATGCAGTCTAGCATGAATTGAGGCATGTGTGCCAGAGTCCTACCAGAATCCTCATCATCCTCTTGTGAGCGTTGTGATAGTTGTTGTGATGCAACATAGTCGTCACCTTCCTCCTGGTCTGCTTCTGCTGACCATTCGCGCTGAATTGTGGAAGTCCAACGTGCACCGCTCTGGCCCTCGTCAGTGGTGGCATGAAATTCCTGCTCCAACTCCAGCTGTTCCTCCTCCTCTTCTTCGTCATAGCTGCTGGGGCCAGCATTCCCTGAGGCGAATGGCCTGATGTTGGTACCATCACGCTGATCGTTTTCTCCTTCAGATTCCCCCAGTTGCATCATGACAGCGGTTTCCTTGATTTTCAACATTGACCTCTTCAGTAAACACAGCAGTGGTATGGTAATGCTGACTGAAGAGTTGTCACTGCTCACAAGCAACGTGGATTGCTCAAAATTTTGGAGGAATTGGCAGAGGTCCAACATGTTGGCCCAATCGGATCCACAGAAGCTTGGCAGCTGTCCGGATGCGCCTCGGTACTGCGCCGTCATGTACTGGACCACTGCACTCTTCTGCTCACAAAAGCGGGCTAGCATGTGCAGCGTAGAATTCCAGCGCATAGGGACATCACACAGCAAGCGATGGTGGGGGAGGTTGAAGCTCTACTGCATCTTGGCGAGTGCCCCCGAAGCAGTACTGGAATTTCTACAATGTTTGGCCACTCGACGCACCTTCAACAGAAGAAGATCGGCCACGCCTGGGTATGTCCTCAGGAACCGCTGAACTACTAGGTTCATCACGTGCGCCAGGCAAGGGATGTGTGTCAGCTTAGCCAACCTTAAAGCGCAAATGAGATTACTCCCATTATCACACACAACCATGCCCGGTTTCAGGTCCAGCGGTGCCAGCCACAAATCTGTCTGTTCCTTTATTCCCTTCCAAATTTCCTCCCCTGTGTGCTGCTTATCCCCAAGGCAGATCAGCTTCAGCAACACTTGCTGACGCATGCCAACAGCTGTGCTGCACTGCTTCCACGATCCTACTGCTGCTGGGTTAGCGTTTCCGGATGAGGTACAGCTTTGAGATGCGTTGGAGGAGAAGGAGTCAGAGAGGTAGGTGCTGCTGTTGTTATCCAGTGGGAGGGACGGCGGTGCAGCTGTTTGCGGCGTGGGCAACGCCCGCGCCGTAGCAGGCGAGGAATCGCTGCCAGGCTCCACAAGGTTCACCCAGTGCGCGGTAAGGGAGATGTATCGACCCTGGCCGAACGCACTCGTCCAGGTGTCAGTGGTGAGGTGAACCTTGCAGGCAACGGCATTCTTCAAGCTTCGGGTTATTTTGCTGACCACGTGCTCATGCAACTCAGGCACTGCAGAGCGCGCAAAGTGGTAGCGGCTGGGAACCACGTAACGTGGGATGGCCACTGACATCATGCCCTTGAAGCTGTTTGTCTCCACCACTCGATATGGCAGCATTTCGCAGGCCAGAAGCTTGGCTATGCTGGCTGTTACTGCCACGGCCCGGGGGTCATTTGCTGGCAATTTCCTCTTGCGCTCAAACATCTCCGACACAGACAACTGAACCGTAGCGCTGCACACGGAAGGGCTGTTGGTTGTTGTGTTTGATGAACACTGGGAGACCTCAAGAGCACTACTCCGGAAAGTGACAGTGTCAGCGTCGTCTGATGTTTGTGAATGTTGTGAACCACGCAATGGCTGGGCTACTGCTGCTGCTGAGGCGGATCTGGTGGTGAGTCTGGTGAACCCAAGGGAGGCAGTGTTGCTGGTACCCTGTCCTGCCGCGTTTGCCCACAGAGTGAGATGTTTGGATAGCATGTGGCGGCTCATGCTGGTGGTGGAGAGGTTGTTAATACTTTTCCCCCTGCTCAGGCGGGTCTTGCACACCTTGCAAATCGCCATGGTAACATCCTCAGTGCAGTCTTCAAAGAAAGCCCAGACTTTGGAGCACCTGCCTTGCTGGCGATTTCTGTTTGCTCCTCTTTTGCCTCTCACTTGAACTTCCACGCTTGTGGTGCCTGAAATTGCGCGCCGCCTACCTTGTGGCACAAGGCGAACTCGTGCAGCAGTGGGTTCTTCAACAGACTCATCTGTGCTGCTGCTACGACGGCGATGTTCTCGTTCACAAACAAAATCTGGGTCTCTGTCCACATTGTCCATACCCTCCTCTTCCATCTCCTCAAACTCGTCATATGTCATTGTGGGGGGCCGCCGCCGTGGGATAGAGCTCCCCAGAACAACCTCTGCGCAGCTCACTCCAACGTCGTCTTCCAGATCTTGTCGGCTGACCTCCTGCAATTGCAACCCCTCCTGCCCAACTTGCTCTGGGATTTGGGTTTCCGAGTCCTCCTTGGACTCGCCTTGTATTTCAGTGCGCGGTGCATTTCCCACAGTTAATGGTTGTGAATCCGGGCACAACATTTCTGGCTGTTCCTCCATTGACCTTTGAAAGGTGGAAGTTTGTTGGGCTGGGAATAGCTCCTGCGAATACCCCATTGTGTCCTGAGGTAATTCATCGGACTGGTTATCTGGCAGTTGTGTGCGTGGTGTCGCTGCCGGTTGTGTCAGCTTTGTGCCCACTGGCTCCTTGTAACTGGCTGAGGACTCGGACCTCGTGCGTGATGTGCTGGTGCTGCTTAACCCCCTGCTGGACGCTTTAGAGGTCATCCAAGTAATTATCTGGTCCTGTTCTTTTGGATTTGTGAGGGTTGTTGTCCTGGACAACATGGGCGGTATTGAGTGGGTTTTCTTGGGTGCTCCCCTGTGGCCTGTACGTGAACCGTCAGGGGAAACACCTCTTCCCTTGCCCCTCCCTCTTTCACCGGATTTCTTCCTCATTTCACTTATCCTTACAGTACACGCTGACTGGCAGCAGTACAGTGGCAGTACAGAAATGCTATACAGTACCACTATTCCCAGCAGCGACACAGAGCACAATGCTATACAGTGGCGGGTGAGCGGTGTACCACTATTCCCAGCAGCGACACAGAGCACAATGCTATACAGTGGCGGGTGAGCGGTGTACCACTATTCCCAGCAGCGACACAGAGCACAATGCTATACAGTGGCGGGTGAGCGGTGTACCACTATTCCCAGCAGCGACACAGAGCACAATGCTATACAGTGGCAGGAGAGCGGTGTACTACTATTCCCAGAAGACACAGAGTGGCAGTAAACAGAATGCTATATAGTGTGGCTGAGCGAGGTACACAGAGTGGCAGTAAACAGAATGCTATATAGTGTGGCTGAGCGAGCGGTGTACTACTATTCCCAGTAGACACAGAACAGTAAACAGAATGCTATATAGTGTGGCTGAGCGAGGTACACAGAGTGGCAGTAAACAGAATGCTATATAGTGTGGCTGAGCGAGCGGTGTACTACTATTCCCAGCAGACACAGAACAGTAAACAGAATGCTATATAGTGTGGCTGAGCGGTGTACCACTATTCCCAGCAGCGACACACAGCACAATGCTATACAGTGGCGGGTGAGCGGTGTACCACTATTCCCTGCAGCGACACAGAGCACAATGCTATACAGTGGCGGGTGAGCGGTGTACTACTATTCCCAGCAGACACAGAGTGGCAGTAAACAGAATGCTATATAGTGTGGCTGAGCGAGGTACACAGAGTGGCAGTAAACAGAATGCTATATAGTGTGGCTGAGCGAGCGGTGTACTACTATTCCCAGCAGACACAGAACAGTAAACAGAATGCTATATAGTGTGGCTGAGCGAGCGGTGTACTACTATTCCCAGCAGACACAGAACAGTAAACAGAATGCTATATAGTGTGGCTGAGCGGTGTACCACTATTCCCAGCAGCTACACAGAGCACAATGCTATACAGTGGCGGGTGAGCGGTGGACCACTATTCCCTGCAGCGACACAGAGCACAATGCTATACAGTGGCGGGTGAGCGGTGTACTACTATTCCCAGCAGACACAGAGTGGCAGTAAACAGAATGCTATATAGTGTGGCTGAGCGAGGTACACAGAGTGGCAGTAAACAGAATGCTATATAGTGTGGCTGAGCGAGCGGTGTACTACTATTCCCAGCAGACACAGAACAGTAAACAGAATGCTATATAGTGTGGCTGAGCGAGGTACACAGAGTGGCAGTAAACAGAATGCTATATAGTGTGGCTGAGCGAGCGGTGTACTACTATTCCCAGCAGACACAGAACAGTAAACAGAATGCTATATAGTGTGGCTGAGCAAAGTACACAGAGTGGCAGTAAACAGAATGCTATATAGTGTGGCTGAGCGAGCGGTGTACTACTATTCCCAGCAGACACAGAACAGTAAACAGAATGCTATATAGTGTGGCTGAGCGGTGTACCACTATTCCCAGCAGCGACACACAGCACAATGCTATACAGTGGCGGGTGAGCGGTGTACCACTATTCCCAGCAGCGACACAGAGCACAATGCTATACAGTGGCGGGTGAGCGGTGTACTACTATTCCCAGAAGACACAGAGTGGCAGTAAACAGAATGCTATATAGTGTGGCTGAGCGAGGTACACAGAGTGGCAGTAAACAGAATGCTATATAGTGTGGCTGAGCAAGCGGTGTACTACTATTCCCAGCAGACACAGAACAGTAAACAGAATGCTATATAGTGTGGCTGAGCGAGGTACACAGAGTGGCAGTAAACAAAATGCTGAGCGAGCGGTGTACTACTATTCCCAGCAGCGACACTATGACTGGGGGGATCCTGGCTAGCGTGGCTGGAGCGCGAACTACCCTGCCTGCCTACCCAAAGCTAAACCCACAGACAAATGGCGGAAATATGACGTGGTTCGGGTATTTATTTACCCGAACCACGTGACAGTTCGACCAATCAGAGCGCGTTCGGGTCCGAACCACGTGACCCGTTCGGCCAATCACAGCGCTAGCCGAACGTTCGGGGAACGTTCGGCCATGCGCTCTTAGTTACCATCAGGTGTTCGGCCGAACTCGAACATCACCCGAACAGGGTGATGTTCTGCAGAACCCGAACAGTGGCGAACACTGTTCGCCCAACACTAGTCAGCAGCCAGCCACAAGTAAAGAGCTGACTGCAGCTTTCGGAGCTGCGTTCTGGATCGGGAGAGCGGCGCTGACATGTCACCATGGCAACGCCAGCCCCTGCCACGTAAATGGACACAGCGGCAGCACACTGCAGGATAAAATTCACCCTGGCCCGCCAATCATGACGTGCCTGTGCAGGGCCAGATTACTGTTGGGAGGTTCCAAAAGGTAGGTTCATTATGGTGTGTGCTGCTTGGCATAGCATCATTACTTACCTACGGGTCCATACGACATGCGTCATTTACTCCACCTGACCAGCAGGTCCTGCCAGCTTTTGTAATGCCTGGCGGTGTCACACGCATGTCACAATACATGCTGGCAGATGTAAACCCTGGATGCGAGTATAGCTCTGTACTTGCATCCATGGACTACATATCTCGGCATGCATTGCGGCACACATGTACATGACCCCGCCAAGAATTAGAAAACCAGTAGAAGCTGCCAGTTGGGTGGAGAAGATGGCGCATGCCTTATGGGCCTGCGTAAAAAGAGTTAGGTAAGATCTACATTAGGACTAGTGTTCCCTGAAAATATAGAATGTAGACTTGGTAAATAGTTGTTAAATTCCATTAACAGCAATAAACCAATAAACAAGTGCTTAGTTCTGAAAAGACAGAGTAAAGTGTGAGCAGCACGGTGGCGTAGTGGTTAGCACGCTCGCCTTTTGCTGGAAATACTCGGTTCGTTTCCGCCGCAGATAGATGGTTTGATAATTTCCGACATGTCCGATCTCCCGTTCGATTGCTTTGCCACTCGATTTCTCTTAGAAGTGAATGGGAAAAGATAAGAAAAACGAGCAGAAGATAAAAGAATCGAGTGGCAAAATCGATCAAGCGGAGAATCGAGCAGAAAAAAAAAAAACGCACAGTGTATTCCCAGCATTACACCGCTGGATCTCTGGTTCGAATCCCAGCCAGGACTCTATCTGCACAGAGTTTGTATGTTCTCCCTGTGTCCGTGTGGGTTTCCTCCGGGCACTCATGTTTCCTCCAACATCCCAAAAAACATACAGATAAGGTAATTGGCTTCCCCATAAAAATTGGCCCTAAACTACAATATAGACATGACTACCAGATTCATAGATATATACATAAGTATGGTAGGGATTAGATTGTGAGTTCCTCTGAGGGACAGTTAAAGAGAGTCTGAAGTGAGAATAAATCTCGCTTCAGACCTCTGTCAGCAGGGGCATGTGTGCCCCTGCTAAAACGCCGCTATCCCGCGGCTAAACGGGGGTCCCTTACCCCCCGAAATCCCCTCCGAGCAGCGCATCCCCTCTTCCGGATTAAGGCAGGGCTAACCGCCGCAGCCCTGCCTCACGCTCGTCTGTCAGCGCGTATCTCCGCCTCTACCCCGCCCCTCTCAGTCTTCCTTCACTGAGAGGGGTGGGGGAGAGGCGGCGATGCGCCACTGATAGACGGTGCTGAGAGGCAGGGCTGCAGCCGTTAGCCCTGTCTGAAGAGCAGCAAAATCTACGACCAAGTTGGTCGCTGATTTTGCAGGGGGTGGGTTGAGCGGTCAGGGACCCTTGTTTAGCCGGCGTTTTAGCAGGGGCACACATGCCCCTGCTGACTATAAGACAAGAAGCAAGATTTATTCTCGCTTCAGTGTCTCTTTAAGTGACAAGAGACAATATACTCTGTAAAGTGCTGCAGAAGATGTTGGCACTATATAAATACTAAATGATAATAATTGCTGACAGATTATGCAAAACTGAAAAGAAAGACCTAGTAGAAAAAATAAGTAAACAGACATGTGGCCATATAGGAAAACAAGGAGCTGGCCTGCAGCTCATAAAACCAGCAGAGAAAGGGTGAAAACTAGATCAGTAAATCTGTCATGTTGTAGAGAAAGTAGAGAGGGGGTGAATAGGCAGAGGGGTAAACAGAAGATCAAAGAAAGTCAGGAGGGAGAGGAATGTGAGAGCCATCAGCTTACCATGCTGGATGCAGACAGGACACAGTGACAGCCTCCTTCCTCGGCTGGCTTTGCATTTACAGAGTCCTTCCTCAGCGCAAGCTTCTCTGCAATCCCTCTTGTTACAGGCTCGCTCATGCTCGGCGTCAGTGACGTCTTGAAGCACATGGGGCACGCTGGGGGCTGGACTCAGCATCATCATTTCAAGCAGCACATGGGTGGCCTTATTTACCCTCCATAGCCGAACGAGTGATCTGAGGGTCAGCTCAGCAGGCAGGTGAATCAATTGTGCAGCTTGGCCGTGATCTCTGCTGCTTATCCATAGCCCTGGCCCTGGCTATATGACCGGCTTCCGGCCAATGAGCTCCCTCAGATGCTGTGAGGGGGGGGCAGATGTACCCCTTGCTGACCTCCCTAGGCCTCTCGGGGAGGGTGTGTGCTGACGAATTAACGTTGGGAGAGGTGGGTCACACAGCGCAGAGCTCACACAAGGCACATGCTGACTGACTGTGAGGACTGGAGAGCTGAGCGTCTCTTTACCATAGCAACAGAACACGCTCAGCCCCAGCTCACAGCTCAGTTCCGGAAACCAGTGCCGCTGCGGGAGGCAGACTCCGGCTAGAGACAAGTGAAAGAGCCGGATGAGAGAGCGTGACTACACACTGATGAAGCAGACTTGTAAATGGGGCCCTTTACAACTTGAATGGGGCCCCAAGCTGCTGCTTGATGTGCCTGGTCGATGATCCGGCTCTGGGTGCATGCACATTCATGAGCAGTGACGATGGTGGCACGTGTGCACATGCAAGAGAGCACGGTGGTGGCTTTTAGTAAAGGACGTGAGTTTCACATCCTGGAATCTACAGGAGGAATAATCAGGATGTGAAACTAATGACTACAATTTCAAGCGGTTAAAGATATTAGGAAATTACTTAGTAAATTGTGTGTGCTATAAGATGCTTTTCCAATCTACAGTCTCTTTTCTCCAGAATCAGGGCATAAGATTCAAAAAGTAATACTATTAACTTGTATTGAACAATGCAGCTCTTATATAGAGTGAATATGAAGGTATTAATGATGCTTCCTGTTTCAGTTCAAATTTGACCCTATTTGGGGTCACTTTGGAATATCTATAGCATGATTCACCACTGTCACTGTACTACTAAAGAAGCAGTATGGTGCAGATACCATGACATAATATAAGCACTTTATCTCTCCTGGCATACACTCAATAGCATGACACCACTTGGATGGATTAGAATCATTAGGTTTAGAGGGAGAATTAGACTTTAGGCTACAGTACATTTTATTTGATAAATGAAGGGTTACATACATTTTTTTTGCCTTACATCTACTTTTGTCATTTAAACTAAGGTAATGCACATCATTTTATTAATTTGCTGATGCATATGAACTTACATGGCATGTGTTATAAAATATATGCATGTTTTAAAGAGACACTGAAGCGAACTAATTTTACCCATTTTACCTTATAATTCGCTTCAGTGCTCTCATGACAAGTAAACGGCCGTGTCCCCACCGCAAAATGAGGGCTGCAGAGCCCCCAAATCCCCAGGGACAGCCGGCATTTCTTGGAAGGGGCAGAGCTTTCAGCTTCAGCTCTGCCCCTCCTAATGTCAATCGCGGCGGATCGCCACCTCTCCCTGCCCCTCTCACTCTTCCTTTACAGAGAGGGGCGGGGAGAGGCGGCGATCCATGCGGCGATTGACGGCTAGAGAGGCAGAGCTACAGCTCATAGCTCTGCCTCTCAGAGCTGCAAAATCCACGACCAAGTTGGTCGTGGGTATTTGCAGAGGGATTTGGGGGCTCTGCAGCCCTCGTTTTGCACTGAAGCGAATTATAAGGTAAAATGGGCAAAATTAGTTCGCTTCAGTGTCTCTTTAACTGCTGTTCTTTATTTTATGTTTATTGGTGGCATTGGGAATTTGTATTTGTTTAAGGTTTTTTGGGTGCGGTTTTTAAATATTTTATTGAGTTCAGCAATATTTGTGATTGGTGTTAATTAAGTTGTTATGGACTGCTCTTCTTAGCTCTGCCCTAAATTTGCTTTGACACCACATTACTATTGTACCGTATATAATCGCATACAAGCTGAATTTTTGACCCCCAAAAAGGGGGTCAAAAGTTGGGGGGTCGGCTTGTATGCGAGTCTTCCTTGGTGGTCTAGTGGTGGGTGGTCCGCGCCCCGCTCCCCCCCCCCTCCCCGCTCCCCCCGCTGCTATTACCTGCTTAGGCAGCGGCCGCTTCCTAATCCGCGTTCCCCTTCTGAAACTTTTCAGAGTGTATCACAGCAGCGCGCCCGGCGCTGCTGCTGTGACGTTGCAGGGGGCAGGAGCGGTTCCCTTGGTAACGGCGATACAGATCGCCGCTATAGGGAGCCGCGCTCTTTCCTGCACTCTGCATCATCACAGCAGCAGCGCCCGGCGCGCTGCTGTGATACACTCTGAGAAAGTTCAGAAGAGGAACGCGGATTAGGAAGCGGCCGCTGCCTAAGCAGGTAATAGCAGCGGCGGCCGCGGGAGGAGCAGGGGGGGAGCACTACCCACCTATGCTGGGCACTATACTGGCTAAACTGGGCACTATACTGGCTAAACTGGGCACTATACTAGCTAAACTGGGCACTATACTGGCTAAACTGGGCACTATACTAGCTAAACTGGGCACTATACTAGCTAAACTGGGCACTATACTGGCTAAACTGGGCACTATACTAGCTAAACTGGGCACTATACTGGCTAAACTGGGCACTATCCTGGCTAAAGTGGGCACTATACTAGCTAAACTGGGCACTATACTAGCTAAACTGGGCACTATACTGGCTAAACTGGGCACTATACTGGCTAAACTGGGCACTTTACTAGCCATACTGGGGCACTATACTAGCTAAACTGGGCACTATACTGGCTAAACTGGGCACTATAATAGCTAAACTGGGCACTATACTAGCTAAACTGGGCACTATACTAGCTAAACTGGGCACTATACTGGCTAAACTGGGCACTATACTGGCTAAACTGGGCACTATACTGGCTAAACTGGGCACTATACTGGCTAAACTGGGCACTTTACTAGCCATACTGGGGCACTATACTAGCTAAACTGGGCACTATACTGGCTAAACTGGGCACTATACTAGCTAAACTGGGCACTATACTAGCTAAACTGGGCACTATACTGGCTAAACTGGGCACTATACTGGCTAAACTGGGCACTATACTGGCTAAACTGGGCACTATACTAACTAAACTGGGCACTTTACTAGCCATACTGGGGCACTATACTAGCTAAACTGGGCACTATACTAGCTAAACTGAGGCACTACCTACCCATACTGGGCACTATACTGGCTATACTGGGCACTATACTGGCTATACTGGGCACTTTACTAGCTATACTGGGCACTATACTAGCTATACTGGACACTACCTACCTATACTGGGCACTATACTAGCTATATTGGGACACACTGGGGGGCTGCACCAATCCAGCATTTCCTACCCCCGGCTTATATGGGGGTCAATCATTTTTCCCTGTTTTTTTCAGGGAAAAGTTGGGGGGGTCGGCTTATATGCGGGTCGGCTTATATGCAAGTAGAGTTGGGCCAAACGGTTCGCCTGCGAACGGTTCCATGCGAACTTCCGTGGTTCGCGTTCGCGTCCCGCAGGCGAACCTTTGCGGAAGTTCGGTTCGCCCCATAATGCACATGGAGGGTCAACTTTGACCCTCTACATCACAGTCAGCAGGCCCAGTGTAGCCAATTAGGCTACACTAGCCCCTGGAGCCCCACCCCCTTATATAAGGCAGGCAGCGGCGGCCATTACGGTCACTCGTGTGCCTGCATTAGTGAGAGTAGGGCGAGCTGCTGCAGACTGTCTCTCATAGGGAAAGATTAGTTAGGCTTAGCTTGTTCCTGGCTGCATACCTGTTCTGTGAACCCACCACTGCATACCTGTACTGTGAACCCACCACTGCATACCTGTTCAGTGAACCCAACACTGCATACCTGTTCAGTGAACCCAACACTGCATACCTGTTCAGTGAACCCACCACTGCATACCTGTTCAGTGAACCCACCACTGCATACCTGTTCAGTGAACCCACCACTGCATACCTGTTCTGTGAACCCACCACTGCATACCTGTTCTGTGAACCCACCACTGCATACCTGTTCTGTGAACCCACCACTGCATACCTGTTCTGTGAACCCACCACTGCATACCTGTTGTGTTTAGTGAACCTGCCACTGCATACCTTTTCTGTTTAGTGGACCCGCCACTGTATACCTGTTCAGTGAACCCGCCACTGCATACCTGTTCTGTTCAGTGAACCTGCCACTGCATACCTGTTCTGTGAACCCGCCACTGTATACCTGTACTGTTCAGTGAACCCGCCACTGCATACCTGTTCTGTTCAGTGGAGCCGCTACTGTATACCGGTTCTGTTCAGTGAACCCGCCACTGCATACCTGTTGTGTTCAGTGAACCCGCCACTGTATACCTGTACTGTTCAGTGAACCCGCCACTGCATACCTGTACTGTTTAGTGAACCCGACACTGCATACCTGTTGTGTTCAGTGAACCCGCCACTGCATACCTGTTCTGTTCAGTGGACCCGCCACTGTATACCTGTACTGTTCAGTGAACCCGCCACTGCATACCTGTTCTGTTCAGTGGAGCCGCTACAGTATACCGGTTCTGTTCAGTGAACCCGCCACTGTATACCTGTTGTGTTCAGTGAACCCGCCACTGTATACCTGTACTGTTCAGTGAACCCGCCACTGCATACCTGTACTGTTCAGTGAACCCGCCACTGCATACCTGTTGTGTTCAGTGAACCCGCCACTGCATACCTGTTCTGTTCAGTGGACCCGCCACTGTATACCTGTTCTGTTCAGTGAACCTGCCACTGCATACCTGTTCTGTGAACCCGCCACTGTATACCTGTACTCTTCAGTGAATCCGCCACTGCATACCTGTTCTGTTCAGTGGACCCGCTACTGTATACCTGTTCTGTTCAGTGAACCCGCCACTGTATACCTGTACTGTTCAGTGAACCCGCCACTGCATACCTGTTCTGTTCAGTGGAGCCGCTACTGTATACCGGTTCTGTTCAGTGAACCCGCCACTGCATACCTGTTGTGTTCAGTGAACCCACCACTGTATACCTGTACTGTTCAGTGAACCCGCCACTGCATACCTGTACTGTTCAGTGAACCCGCCACTGCATACCTGTTGTGTTCAGTGAACCCGCCACTGTATACCTGTTCTGTTCAGTGAACACGCCACTGTATACCTGTTCAGTGAACCCGCCACTGCATACCTGTTCTGTTCAGTGAACCTGCCACTGCATACCTGTTCTGTGAACCCGCCACTGTATACCTGTACTCTTCAGTGAACCCGCCACTGCATACCTGTTCTGTTCAGTGGACCCGCTACTGTATACCTGTTCTGTTCAGTGAACCCGCCACTGTATACCTGTACTGTTCAGTGAACCCGCCACTGCATACCTGTACTGTTCAGTGAACCCGCCACTGCATACCTGTTCTGTTCAGTGGACCCGCCACTGTATACCTGTTCTGTTCAGTGAACACGCCACTGTATACCTGTTCAGTGAACCCGCCACTGCATACCTGTTCTGTTCAGTGAACCTGCCACTGCATACCTGTTCTGTGAACCCGCCACTGTATACCTGTACTCTTCAGTGAACCCGCCACTGCATACCTGTTCTGTTCAGTGGACCCGCTACTGTATACCTGTTCTGTTCAGTGAACCCGCCACTGTATACCTGTACTGTTCAGTGAACCCGCCACTGCATATCTGTTCTGTTCAGTGGAGCCGCTACTGTATACCGGTTCTGTTCAGTGAACCCGCCACTGCATACCTGTTGTGTTCAGTGAACCCACCACTGTATACCTGTACTGTTCAGTGAACCCGCCACTGCATACCTGTACTGTTCAGTGAACCCGCCACTGCATACCTGTTGTGTTCAGTGAACCCGCCACTGCATACCTGTTCTGTGAACCCGCCACTGTTTACCTGTACTGTTCAGTGAACCCGCCACTGCATACCTGTTCTGTTCAGTGATTCTGCCACTGCATACCTGTTCTGTGAACCCGCCACTGTATACCTGTTCTGTTCAGTGAACCCACCGCATCAGTGCGCATACCTGTGCAGTTAAGTGAACCCACCTACCTACGTGAGTGCACGCAGTGTGATATACCACTCCGTGCATACCCGATATGGACAAAACAGGTAGAGGAAGAGGTAGTGCCAGAGCCAGAGGAAGGCCACCCGGCAGGTCTGCGCGAGGTCGTGTAAATGTAATTTCGTGTGGACCTGGCCCACAGTGCAGTGCTCGGAAGAAGGCACGTCCCATCACCTCCCAAGATTGTCAGGACGTGGTTGAGTATTTAGCGACACAGAACACCTCATCTTGCTCAGCCACCAGTGCTACTACTAGCACCACTTCCGCTGCATTTGACACTTCGCAAGAATTATTTAGTGTTGAAATCATTGATGCACAGCCATTGTTGTTACAGCCAGATGAATTTTCACCAGCTCATATGTCTGAGTTACGCGGCAACACTATGGATGTAACGTGTAAGGAGGATGAAGGACCTACTGATGGTGCATGTTTGGATTTGTCTGAGGCAAGCGAACCTGGGCAGGATGATTACGATGATGACGATGATAGGGATCCTCTGTATGTTTTCAATAGAGGAGATGAAGAGGGGGACAGTTCAGAGTGGGAGTCAGAGAGTAGTAGGAGGAGAGAAGTTGCTGAAAGAAGCTGGGGCAGCTCTTCGTCAGAAACAGCTGGTGGCAGTGTCCGGCACCATGTATCGCCACCTATGTACAGCCAGCCAACTTGCCCTTCAGCATCAGCTGCTGAGGTCCCCATAGTGCCCACATCCCAGGGTGGCTCAGCGGTGTGGAAATTTTTTAACGTGTGTGCCTCAGATCGGAGCAAAGCCATCTGTTCGCTCTGCCAACAAAAATTGAGCCGTGGAAAGGCCAACACTCACGTAGGGACAAGTGCCTTACGAAGGCACCTGGAGAAAAGGCACAAACAGCAATGGGATGGCCACCTGAGCAAAAGCAGCAGAAGCACACAAAAGAAAAGTCACCCTCCTTCTCCTCTTCCTCCTTCAGGTGCATCATCTGCTTCTGCCGCTTTCTCCCTTCCACCTTCACAGGCACCCTCCTCCACTCCGCCTCTGCCCTTGAGCGGTTCCTGCTCCTCTGCCCACAGCAGCAGTCAGGTGTCCGTGAAGGAAATGTTTGAGCGGAAGAAGCCAATTTCGGCCAGTCACCCCCTTGCCCGGCGTCTGACAGCTGGCGTGGCGGAACTGTTAGCTCGCCAGCTGTTACCATACCGGCTGGTGGACTCTGAGGCCTTCTGTAAATTTGTGGCCATCGGAACACCGCAGTGGAAGATGCCAGGCCGCACTTATTTTTCAAGAAAGGCCATACCCCAACTGCACAGTGAAGTTGAGAGGCAAGTGGTGTCATCTCTTGCGAAGAGCGTTGGGTCAAGGGTACACCTGACCACGGATGCCTGGTCTGCCAAGCACGGCCAGGGCTGCTACATTACGTACACAGCCCATTGGGTCAACCTGGTGGTGAACGATGGCAAGCAGGGCGCAGCGGACCAAATTGTGACACCTCCACGGCTTGCAGGCAGGCCTCCTGCCACCTCCTCTCCTCCTGCTACATGCTCTTCGTTGTCCTCCTCCTCCTTGGCTGAGTGGCAGTTCTCCTCTCCAGCTACACAGCCCCAGCTCCGCAGGGCCTATGCTGCATGCCAGGTACGACGGTGTCACGCCATCTTAGACATGTCTTGTCTCAAAGCGGAGAGTCACACTGGAGCAGCTCTCCTGGCTGCTCTTAAGAAACAGGTGGATGAGTGGCTGACCCCGCACCACCTGGAGATAGGCAACGTGGTGTGCAACAACGGCAGCAATCTGCTTGCCGCTTTGCATATGGGGAAGCTGACACACATACCCTGCATGGCACATGTCATGAATCTAGTTGTTCAAAGATTTGTGGCAAAGTACCCTGGCTTAGCGGATGTCCTGAAGCAGGCCAGGAAGGTTTTTGGGCATTTGAGGCGGTCTTACACAGCCATGGCACGCTTTGCGGAAATTCAGCGGAAAAACAACATGCCGGTGAGACGCCTCATTTGCGATAGCCCGACTCGCTGGAATTCGACCCTGCTCATGTTCTCCCGCCTGATAGAACAGAAGAAAGCCGTCACCCACTACCTCTACAACTACAGTAGAATGAAACAGTCTGGGAAGATGGGGATGTTCTGGCCCGGCAACTGGACACTGATGAAAAATGCATGCAGGCTCATGCGGCAATTTGAGGAGGTGACCAACCTGGTGAGCCGCAGTAAGGGCACCATCAGCGACTTAATTCCCTACGCTTACTTCTTGGAGCGTGCTGTGCGTAGAGTGGCGGATGAAGCTGCGAATGAGCGTGACCAGGAACCGTTACGGCAGGAACAGGCATGGGACCAATTTTCATCAGACCCAGCTGTTTCCTCAACACCTGCGGCAGCACAGAGGGGGGAGGAGGAGGAAGAAGAGAAGTCGTGTGCAGAAGATGAGTCAGACTCAGAGGATGATGAGCAAGGTGTTTCTTTGGGGGAGGAGGAGGAGGGGACGGCGGCAGGAGAACACCCGCAGCAGGCGTCGCCGGGGGCTTGTGCTGCTCAACCTTCCCGTGGTATTGTTCGCAGCTGGGGGGAGGAGGTTGACTTACGTGACATCACTGAGGAAGAGCAAGAGGAGATGGAGGGTACTGGATCCGACTTTGTGCAGATGTAGTCTTTTATGCTGTCCTGCCTGTTGAGGGACCCCCGTATAAAAAACCTCAAGGGGAATGAGCTGTACTGGGTGGCAACACTACTAGACCCTCGGTACAGGCACAAAGTGGCGGACCTGTTACCAACTCACCTGAAGGTGGAAAGGATGCAGCACATGCAGAACCAGCTGTCAACTATGCTTTACAATGCCTTTAAGGGTGATGTGACAGCACAACGCCAGCAAGGTACCACTGCCACTAATCCTCCTCCCGTGTCCACGTAGTCAAAGACAGGACGCTCCAGCGATCTCATGGTGATGTCGGACATGCGGACGTTCTTTAGTCCAACGCCTCGCCGTAGCCCTTCCGGATCCACCCTCCACCAACGCCCGGAACGGCAGGTAGCCGACTACCTGGCCTTAAGTGTGGATGTAGACACTGCTGTGAACAGCGATGAGGAACCCTTGAACTACTGGGTGCGCAGGCTTGACCTGTGGCCAGAGCTGTCCCAATTTGCCATCCAACTTCTCTCCTGCCCTGCCACAAGCGTCCTGTCAGAAAGGACCTTCAGCGCAGCTGGAGGCATTGTCACTGAGAAGAGAAGTCGCCTAAGTCACAAAAGTGTTAAGTACCTCACCTTTATCAAAATGAATGAGGCATGGATCCCGGAGGGCTGCTGCTCGCCCCAAGACTAAGTCAGTCCCCGCACACACAGCATCTCTGCCTGCACGCGTGTGACTGGCTGCCTGGCCTGCCCCAAGAAGACTAAGTCGCTCCCAGTCCCTCCACACAGCATGTCTGCCTGCAGGCCGCTTGACTACCCTCTCCGCCACCACCAACAGGGTCCGGGACTCCAGGCGGATTGCTGAATTTTTTAGGCCGCTGCTAGCAGCGGCCGCTGTAATAATTTTTCTGGTGTGTGTACATGACTGCCTAATTTTTCTGGCTGCACTGCGGGGAGCTGCAACAACAAAAGAAAAGGCATGTACATGCGCCCATTCCCCTTCGTGATCATTACCTTGCCGTGGTGAAGGGGCTTGCGTATCACAATGAAGCAATGACCGGCGCCTAGATGAGTGTCTCGGGGGGCACACAAAAGATAATAAGGTCGTTGCTTCATTGTGGTCAGACCAAATTTGATCAGTTGGACAGTCACTGTTCTGTCATTCAGCTACATCAGCCAGGCGACCATATGGGCTGTAAAGCCACCAAAACCTGCACTCTCGCCATGGTGAGCACCAGTCCAGCACGGCCGTCACTACACAAACAGCTGTTTGCGGTGCGTTACACGGTGAGTTTGGTGTGTCAGTGTGAAGCAGTACCTTAATTACACTACCTGATTGATGTATACACATGCAAGATGTTTTAAAGCTGATGGTGTAATGGTTAAGGGCTCTGCCTCTGACACAGGAGACCTGGGTTCGAATCTCGGCTCTGCCTGTTCAGTAAGCCAGCACTAATTCAGTAGGAGACCTTTGGCAAGTCTCCCTTACACTGCTGCTGCCAATAGAGCGCGCCCTAGTGGCTGCTGCTCTGCTCTGGCGCTTTGAGTCCGCAAGGAGAAAAGCGCAATATAAATGTTATTTGTCTTGTCTTGTCTAAAGCACTTTAGGCCTGTCATTTAGCATTCAATGTGATTTCTGCCCTTAAAACGCCAGATTTTTCCCGGGGACTTTTGGCGTGTATCCCACTCCGCCATACCCCCCTCCAGGCGTTAGACCCCTTGAAACATCTTTTCCATCACTTTTGTGGCCAGCATACTTTTTTTTTTCAAAGTTCGCATCCCCATTGAAGTCTATTGCGGTTCGCGAACTTTAACGCGAACCGAACCTTCCGCGGAAGTTCGCAAACCCGGTTCGCGAACCTAAAATCGGAGGTTCGGCCCAACTCTATATGCAAGTATATACGGTAAGTCATTCTTCAGTCACTGTGTTAGCAAATATTCCTTTTCATGCTTACCACAAGTTGGCACGGGTTGCACTGGTTTTAATCTTTCTCCCATTGCACTAAAAGCTAGAATTCCTCGGCTGCCAATAAATAGAGGGTGGGGCCAAAAGCTGTAAACTCAATTTCTTGAAGATAAAACAGTTTATTTAAATGTAAACATAACTGATTTTTGTGTAAGTAACTATGCTGTCATAGGAAATAAAATAAACAAACTGACCTCAGTTCCACTAATTTGATTCTTTAGCATGGACTTGAATGGACCAGCCATTAAGGAGGATATTGAATTCCTTTTCCCTTGCAGCGTGTGATGTGGATTTGTTTAAGTATCTGTTTGGCTAACCCGAACCAATACTACTCTTTCACCATCTTTGTTTTGGTTTAAGAATCTGGCACCTAGTTCATTACCTTTACAAAGAAACGTATCAGTGCATAAGCCACCACCATCTATAAATGATGACTATGTAGAAGAGTACCAGCATTCAATCACCTCACTCTGACCACAAGGTAAAGATGCACTCATATTTTTGTGGATGGACTTGAATTATTAAAACAAAAAACTAATCATCAGATTCTACAATCATGCAGCAAACCCATAAATTCTCAAAATGAAAGTCATAAAATTGAAGTGAAACAAAGTGAAGAGATAAACAATTGTGTCTATCCTCCTACTCTGAAAAATTATATATCCCACAGTTTTATGTCTAAAAACTTAAAAAAGCAGATTTATGGTTTTATTTCAGTTGAATGAACCAGTCTGTCTCTGTGTTTCAGAGTGCTCAAATATATGAACTACTGGCCTTTTTGCATCTATCCTCTCCTGGCAGAGAACTGGGCTTCCTACTAGAGCAAATTATCTAAAGGCTGTAAGTCCTTATCAGTAATCAGGCTGGGTCCTGACTGGAGAAAAACTGAACGTTGCATAGCTGAATTTTAACGCTTCAGGCAGAGAAAGAAGAAAAGCATAACAGCATATGTATTTGTGTGCTTTGCAGTTTGCACTGCACATACAGATGTCTATCTCATCATCACATGTCATTTAAAGTTCCCTTTAATAAGCTAGCAGAAATGTGCATTTTTTTATGCCCTTTAACTTTTACAAGCTAAATATTGGTCAAATTAACCCTACTGCTATATGAGCATTTTTTAAATCTTTTTTTTATGGTACTAAAACTATTGTTATTTTGTGAATAGCTGAATCTCCACAGGGGCATTTTTAGATTGAAATTCAAGTGTCAGAAATATGCAAACGCAATCGTACCATGAAGATGAGGAATCACATGAAAATAGCGCTGAAAAAGCACACAATGTAAAATAGAAAAATTGCAATCATTTTGCAGTGCACTTGCAATTGCAGTTCTAATAGTTTACGCCGAGCATGGTTTCGGCCCTATTTCGCAGCATTAGTTCACCTTCATGCTACAATTGCCCTTGTGTTTTGCCAACAGTTCACAGGCAAAAAAAAAATCATATACAGGAAGGAACAATGCTAGATGCACTGCATTTGCATTTGGGGTACAACAGAATTATATTAGTGGAAAGAGGACATGCACATACCATCATAATCTTTGTGCCCTTTCAATAAAAAAAATCCTCGCCAAATGCATATGTTCTGAAAATTGCATTGGAACTAACTTTTAATGTTGCTTTTCACAATATTGCATGAAGCTCATAGAAAGAAAGAAAATGGAGGATATACTGGCTGCCTTTAAAACAAATGAATGTATTCTCTGGATCCAACTGTTTGTTCTTAAAAAGGTTCAGTCTGCTTGCCTACCTGTTTTATCTGTTTTTCTTGGTAACTCTTCTTCATATGTTAGCTATAATTCTCTGAGTTTTGTTTATTCTTCGCGGGTGAAACAAGCATATCCTCAAGCAAGACCCTAGAACTTTTTCCCATTTTCCAGCCTTCTGAACAGTTATATCTCTCCTGATCAGTTCCTCTCTTTTTCTGTGGTCCTTCAGGTTCCCCCAGTTTTTTAGTTATAAACAGGTGTATGGACATGCTGTTATATATAGAATTTGTGGTATTTACCGAGATAGACTTGTTTCTATATTTTCATATATACATTTTTTGACATATGTGTAGTCAGTATAGCAATTATTTATCCTACTGGTGATCATGCTACACCTTGTACTGGACAGCTTCTGCTGCTGTTAACACTATGGCAACTATATTTGTTAAGTTGCTGCTGTTGCTACAGCTCTGTCTGGCATATTTTCTTTTTCTATTACCTGCACATTGATTGGCTTGTGGCTGCACGGCTTGTTTGTGGCTGAGTGCGCCTGTTTGATTGGTGGTGTGGATGTATTTGTATGTGAGTCAGCATGGCATCTCTAGCCATGCCCCCCTGAGAAAGCCAAAAAGGTATACCGGCAAAACAGGTCAGGTCTCCCTGTGTGGTCTGACTGGCATGGAGTAGCATTGCCTAGCCCACATGCCTCGCTGCTGAAGTTCTCTGCACAGCAATCGCGCTGACAGTGACACTAATCTGACCTCTGCATCCTTGCAGACTTGGCCTGTGACCCCTCCAGACCAAGAGCAGTGGGCGGTGACATTGGGACACAGAGGCACACACATGGTATGGCTGCACATGGATTGTCACATTTGCCTTTGAGCTGAATCCAAGGAGCCATTGTTGATGGATCATCGCGGCTGTACCCTGTATACTGGACTGGTATAGTATTATGCTTATTTCTGCACTCCTGAACCATGCTTATATATGCAAATACTTAGCTGAACTCTATCTTTACCCTTGCTGCTTGTGTATGATCTACACTCTCTTGCGGCATTGTGTATCCTTCCGGTCACATACAGCATCTCTTGCTTAGTCACAAGTGTCATTGATCATAGTATGGGATAACAACTGTGGACTATGATACACTTACAGTAGAAGGAATCCTTTTTTTGCTCGAGTTGATTGAGCATATCCAACAGTGTTGGAGGACTGTGTGTAACGATCTACACTTTATGCCATTGCCTAGGTGTAAATTGTGAAGTGTATGTTTGGGTAGCATGGTGTGTGGGTGGGGTGGCCACTCCATGTAGATATTAAATTGTCTGCTTTGATTAGTTTCGATTAATAATAAAGTTGCTTTTGTACTTTTTTATATAGTTGAGTTAAAGAGACTTTGAGGTCTCTTTTTTACCAGCTTTTTCCTTAGAATACTGTTCAGCATGATTGCCCCACTAAATTCGAAGCATCCCCGCGGCAGATGAATGATTTATTGCTGACATACAGCCCTGCAAAGCTCCCGGGCTTCACAGGGCTTTTCTTCCTGGAGGGGCAGAGCTTTCAGCTGTAGCTCTGCTTCCTCCGCAGTCAATCGCCTCTGATTGCCACCTCTCCCCGACCCTCTCAGTCTTCCTTTCACTGAGAGGGGTGGGGAGGAGGCGGAGATCAGCAGAGATTGATTGCGGAGAGGCTGAGCTACAGCTCAAAGCTCAGTCTCTCCAGGAAGAGAAGCCCTGCGTTTCAGGGAAGCACAATCTGCGACCAGCAAAGTCGTAGAACTTTGCTGGTCTTTTACTAAGCAATAAATCATTCATCTGCCACGGGGATGCGGCGAATTTAGTGGGGCAATCATGCCGAACAGGATTATAAGGAAAAAGCTGGTAAAAAAAATGAGACTACATTGTAAGTGTATTATTGTTGCATACACTTCCCTTTCTCTTCTTTTGAACCGTACTTTTCCCCTCTGACAAGTACCCTTTATAGGCAGCTGGCTTGTAGACCCTATAATAGGTGCATTTAAGTATATTTATAAATCACCTCTTACCTGCCTGGCCCTATGATCATTACTTTCCCCCACCTGCAGCCCACTGGGGGCATACTCTCTTCCCATAGTTACATAGCTATTTGCGTTGAAAAGAGACATACGTCCATAAAGTTCAACCATGCAACCATCCTTGATCAATACCCACTGAATACTGGTGGAAAGCTTCCCACCCACCCAAATGAATATGTACATATTAGGTTCAACTATCATCATCCACCTCTGCTAGATTATGCTTGTTCTCACATTACTACCTCTACTTGGGTATTTCACCCTTACGTTCTGTAATCTTTCATTGTTGCAACATGCTACTCTGTAAGCTGTTGGAATGTTTTCAATAAAAATTGAAATTAGTAAAAGACCAAAAAAACAAATATATTTATTTAACAAGAACACAGCTGATGAAGTGGTGATTTAAAAAAAATAATTTCCCTAGAGTTTAGCTTAAAACCCCCAAATGTTGTGTTTTCTTTCTAGGCACACACAAAAGGCTCAGTGTCCTTTAGAAAAGTCAATTCAAAAGCAGCAGGTAGTTGTGTCAGCTATGTTAACAATTTCTTTCAGACAGTATACGATTCAAGATCAATTTATTTTTCCCCTTGCTTGCCAACGTAAAGTTTCATCAACTGTGAATGTCAGTCCCCTTCTTTATCATTTGCTAATGTCATAAAACTCCTCACTGTTTGCTTTGTTAAAGGCCTTCTTGAGCATTGACTTTTTCTTTATTTGTATTTTACTACCAAAAGAATGTTTTATTTTAAATAACATCCTATCCAAAATGGGATTTAAATAACAGAATAAGGTTTAGTCATTACCATAAATGTAGAAAGAGCTTTGCAAGTAATAATATGGATCATAGATTCAAGATAATTCAAACTGAAATGTTGTGTGCAGTTTCTAGATTAGATTACATTAATGCACTTCATTTAAAATGGTTTAAAGGCCATTAGATTTATGTGAAAGAAATGGGTATCATAACTTAAAATAAATAGACTCAGACATTTGTTTATAATGCGTGTTCTAAAACACATACATTGCTGCATTTCATCAAGTAATCTAATATGTATGTTTTTTTTCCTTTGTGTTATTAAGAAAACTGGTAGAAAAACAATATAGTGGCTTAAATTATATGTTTTATATTGGTGTTAGATTATGGATTTTTTGGAGTAATATAAAGAAAACTGTGAGTTTAAGCTTATCCATTGTTCTGAAAAGTATGTTCCATAAGCCATTAAGCACATATATTACCATTTTTATTTTCTGTACTCTTACAGTACATATTTTGTTTAAATTTTTTACATTTACACCCCTTAAACTTATTATTACGTCACAATGAAATGTCTTTGCACACTCTCCCTTAATGAAATCAAAACCCAACATCAAAGATGTCCCAATATCCCGTTAAACTGTCTTAAAATCTTAATAAAGGACATAAACATATCACCCTGGGTTAAAGCAGGGATAAATACACTTCAACAGATTATCTCATCAACAGGAGTTAAAACATTCCAAGAATTAAAGGAAAAATTTGGTCTAGAAAACAAAGAGTTCCACACCTTCCTACAAATCCGCCATTTTATACAGTCAACACAAGCTAAATGGCCGACTTGACCAATATTTTTATATTCCCACTTTGCCAACTCGGGTAAACTAAAGAAAGGAATTACCGTGTGCTATGAAAACTTGATACCTAACTCACCAAACAACCTTGATAAATATTTACAATATGGGTCTTCCTCTCTTAATTCGACTATCACAGAAGCACAGTGGGTAAAAGCCTCTAAAAATGTATCTCGCTACTCCAAATGTGTGTCGCATTGGGAAACACTATTAAAAATAATGTTAAACTGGTATATTTCCCCATCCAAGATGGCCAAATATTCCAGTACA
The DNA here is from genome assembly GCF_040937935.1 of Hyperolius riggenbachi. NCBI lineage: Eukaryota > Metazoa > Chordata > Amphibia > Anura > Hyperoliidae > Hyperolius > Hyperolius riggenbachi. The sequence continues at coordinate 179,480,510 of NC_090656.1, read as the reverse complement.
CACCAAAATACTTGTTGGCGACACTGTGGAATAGAAGGCTCATTAACACATATAATGTGGGAGTGTCCGGTCATTAAACCGATATGGGAGCAAGTTTTTAGGGAAATTTCAAAAATAATTGATAGGCCTATCGTGCCCTCCCCAGAACTGGCTCTCTTGCACATTGGAGCTGAACTTTTTCCAAGTCCAAATAGATTACTAATCACACACATCCTTTGTGCTACGAGGCATGCCATATGTGGGCACTGGAAAGACCCCGAACCCCCCACATGGAAGTATATAAGCAACTTAGTCTCCCTAAATTTAGATATGGAGCACAAATTAAGAAATATTTACTGAATTAAAAGAGGCAATAAGGAAGAACTACAAAGAAGCTTAAGTTTAAAACGTTCATATGGTTTGTCTGATTGTTGTATGTTGTTCGTATGTTACTGTTAACACTCATGTTAATATTACTGTTCTAAGCTAGCTAGCTCAACTAGATCTTCTGATACAAATGGTTAGCATACTTATACTTATACTTATACATGTGAAAATCTCATTGTATCATTTAAGCTGCAGTATACTTTGTATACTTTGTATGTGTTGAAAATTTTTCAATAAAAATTCAGTTATAAAAAAAAATGAAATGTCTTTGCTGAATTTACACAACTTCAACTCTAATTCTGCAAGATGTGCATTGACCTTCTATTATATTTAGGAGCAAAAGTGCGTACGTATTAGTACGGCCAGTGAGCTGGGCACAAGCTGAGCCAAATGACAGCTCACCCATCCTGCTGCCTCTTATATTCCTGGTGGCATTAAATACTGTTCCGCTTCTGAGTCATTGTAACTCAAAGGGAGATTTAATTCGGGGTCCGGCAATCACCAGAACCCTGAATTACCCTTAGACGCCCCATGCACTATAGTATTACCGCTATAGCCGCCCCTAGATTCAGCGATGAGCGCTGTGCACCGAAACCACCTGCTTCAGTAAAAATGGAAAGTCAAAACAAGGGACAATGACTTGATGAAGATCGTGATCATACCAATTATTGGATATCTTAAAAGAAAAAGAGTAAGCTTTTGGTTAATAAGCCTTCTTCAACCTCCATTCCTGTAGAGCACAAGTGTCTTTCAGTTGCATTAGTTACAAAAGGACATAAAAAGGGTTCTTGCAAAGATGTTTGCTAATCCTTCAAGTGTTGTGAGGTATTGTGACAAATGATTAAGTTAGCCAATAAATGGTATCATCCTGATTTGAAATGGTTTGGTTTTACTGATGGCTAACAGAATACAATACTCTACTGATAGTGATCTTAGTGAAAGCCAAACTCTAAAATTCAGCAAAATAATTCTAAGTTATTAAAAAACAAATAAAGTATGAGACTGGAGATAAGGTGTCTGAATATAATGCTGTAATACTATTGACACAATGTATAGCACCAACTGCCTTTTCCCAGGTTTTCTGGGCCATTGTTTGTACTTGTTATATCTAAAACCAAATAAAACCAATTTGAAAAAAAGAAAGTATGAGACTGGAAACACATAGCCGCCAAACAATTCCCATTCATTGATCAAATTCCAGCCACGCAGTCCTTCCGTTTCCATACCAATAGTACGGAGACTGAATACACCACTGAGGACATCTTGTGGCCAAATTGTAAAATTATATCAGTACGTCAATAGTGTATATTGCTATAAATTATGGGCTTGTAATCAGGGATGGATGCAAAGCTGAAAAAATGCACCTTTATTTCCAAATGAAATATTGGTACCATACATTGTACTAGGGGAAAATTCTAAACGTTGCAATAACCTGGACAAATTGGCAAATAAAATATGTCTGTTTTAATTCCAGTAGCATGTATTATTTTAAACTATAATGGTTGCAAACTGAGAAATAATGATTTTTTTTCCTGATAAAACAATTAGAATAAAATAATTCTTAGCAAAAAGTACCCCCCAAAGAAAGCCTAATTGGTGGCGAAAAAAAAAGATATAGATGGTTTCATTATAATATGAAGTAATACAGTTATAGGCGAATTAATGGAAGAAGTGTTGACAGGTGAAAATTACTTTCGTTTTTTACGGGTATAAACCCTTAGAGGTGAAGTGGTTAAAGAACAACAGGAAAGTAATTTAAAGTAGCAGCAATAATTTGGAACAGTTCGTAGATGTGTGGGGGCAAGCTTCCAGGAGTGTTGGCCCTCTGGAGGGGGCACAGCAGCAATATGTTGGCTTTGGAGGATGGAGCTAAGTGGAGAGAAAGAGGTGGGCCTGACAGAAGTAGTGGGAAGAGGGGGAGTAACAAAGCAAACAGACTGGCCACAGCAAGAGCTTTCAGGGACCAGATGCAGCCTATGCACTGCCATTTGGACAGCCCTGACTTGGAATAACGGCCCTCCCAGCTAGGTTTGGACTAGTCAGATGGCAACTAGATGCTGCTAATGGCAAATCAAAACACTGTTCACAGTCCAGCCAGAGAAGGTTTTAGAGGTTGTATAGACGTATACATATTTCAAATACTATGGAAAGTCAATTAGTTGTGTACAAGCAAATAATCTTCTAAAGCACAAAAATAATCCACCACATTTAGTAGCAAGAATTATTGCGCAGGCTACTTGACTTGATCCCATGTTACAATAGTAAGTTGGATAACATAAAAAAAATAAACAACCTATGCACATAAATAGAGTATATTGAAGCAAGTACGTAAATCATTTGCAATGTGGGAATTGGGCTGTGCATAAGAAAGGCCTCTGGAAAACAAAGTTTCCTCTGAAGTAGTGACGAACAGAAATTATGCCTATGTGTAATTACTCATCGTAATTCTCATTGTAATACAACATTTTGGGGAAAATGCACAATAAGGGAAAGAGGCGCCCTGATTTGAATAAAAGCTTTTAAAACCAGTTTAAAAACGAAAACGAAAAATGAGGTATCTTACCTCAATGACGAAATCTCTGTAAACTTACAAAAGATTTTTATTTGAGCACAGGCAACGCGTTTCGCGGGTCTGAGCCCGCTTCCTCAGGCCAATACAGTGCCAAATGACAGAAATCATGTAGCATAGGGAGCCTCCCTTTTTTAAACTGGTTTTAAAAGCTTTTATTCAAATCAGGGCGCCTCTTTCCCTTATTGTGCATAGTTATACCCCCGTACATGTTTGTCCGAGGGGTGGAGACAGAACACCCGTTGTTTTACCACGGTTAATGTTTTGTGCATCCTTTTTCATCTAAGAGAGCGACCGCAACCAGGTCCGTCCAGGACCACCCCGAGTGGAGTCGGGTTTATGGTCTCCACCTGCTTCCTGTGGTCGGTTGCCCCTTGCAACCCTCCTTTGTGAGTAGCCCTTTCAATCAATTGATTTCTCCACACACCTACTATTGACATACTGCACTATCGGGCTCCCTTTTTTGTCTCCTGTATCTTTTTTTTTTCCCATAGGGTGCCAAGACACCCCAACCACGATTTTGGGGAAAAGCGTCATTAATTTCATATATAATTGTAATCATTTGTAATTACACATTAATTTACGCATTATTTTCAAGTCAAAAAATAAATGTTTTCAAAAAACATTGTAGTTTGAGAAAATCAGTTTTAAAAATGCAAAGATAAATGGTTTTTTAACTGTCATGTTTCTGAGTTTAAAAAACATTTTTAAAATCAATTTTCTTATAAACTTCCAGGTCTTTTTGAAAAAAATTTTTGACTTATCCATTATGCTCCTTAACATATGTAGCAATTTTGGAAGCTATAGCATGTACAGGAGCTTTGCTATTCATTGCCAAAATCAGCACAAAATTATGAGTACATTCATGCAGAATTATGAATGATTATACAAAATCAATTGAAACAATTTGTAATTACAGCCAGGCGTAAATGTGAAAATGTAAACAAAATTTTCGTAATCAGCTGATTTTGATCTTTACTGCTCTGAAGTTCCTCACACCATACCCATTAGCACCATGCAGTGAAATCTTCCCTCATCGCCCTATTTGTACAAATGGCATCTCTGAGAGACATCTTCATTCCCTGCCATCTACATCAACACATTTTGGAGTATAGCCTCTTCATCATGTTTTTGAGTGTTGCATTTATTCATTCACTCAAGACAAAGGTAATATTTTCAGATTTTTGGATTTTTTCATAGGTCCTACATTAACCAAAATAGTGTCCTTATGCTAAGCTACCAAGAGCTGAACACCCTTAAAACATCTAAATAAGCTCAAAGGTCAAGTAAACTGGAATCAAATTAGCAATGATATAAAGCCTATGCCTGCAAGAAAATGTATAGTTGTAGGAAAAATGTATATAAACTTGTATGATCCAAAAACATATATGATTGCATGAAAGCACGTGCAAATATTCAAGCCATCAAGAAAATGCACCTAATTATGCAGTGTAGTAATAAAAATAGAGCACAGGAAATTTCTCAAACCTTTAGAAAATGCTATGATACGGAAGAAATGAGATGATACATGCAGCTGTACAGTTTCTTTGTATGCTTAACTATAATAAGCAAACATGATTGTATAGTTATGATCTGCACATCTATCAAGCAAAAGGTTAAACAACATAAAGAAAGATGGAGATGCAGCTAACTTGGATGCTGCTCCTATATATTCAATGTTCCTTACAACAACAGATATGATGAAAGCACACACTCAAAACAGCAATCAGATCCCAGAAATAATTTTATCGTTTTCCAATGTAATAAGAAACCCTTTACAATAGAACTTTAGCTGTATACAATAGTATAGTCAACAAATACAGCAAGTACAATATGTATGGTATTTTATACACAGCCACAAAAGCGGGAAAGCAGGCAGTGGGAGGAGCCAGAGCCGGGTATTCAGATGCCACTGAAACTTGCGCCATTAGCGAAGCGCAATACTGTTTTTCACAGTGTACTTTTAGGCTTAAAGAGGCTCTTAAGCCATTATAAGATCATCTTTTTACTTTCTGTTTATCTTAAGCAGTATGAGTAGACCTGAAACACTGCATTCCCGTGGCAAAACAAGGGCTTTATACCCCCAAATCCAGGGGCAAGCATCCACAACTTTCAAAGTCGTGGATTTTGCTGCCCGGGGAGGCAGAGCTTACTGCTGTAGCACTGCCTCTACTGAAGTCAATCTGCCCGCGGATCTCTGCCTCTCCCCACCCCCTCTGTGAAAGAAGACAGAGGGGCAGGGAGAGGTGGCGATCAGCGGAGATTGACTCCCGTTGAGGCAGAGCTACAGTGCTAATCTCTGCCTCTAACAGGAAGTGCTGCCCACATTTTGCCCTGGGGATTTGGGGGATAATAAAACCTCGTTCTGCCACTAGAATGTGGAGTTTCAGGGCTACTCATACTGCTTAAGATTAATAGCCTGTAAAAAAATGAATTTATTTTGGCTGCAGACTCTCTTAAAAGTATTAACACAAATGTGATGCTTTCCAATCAGCAGATACAACTACTTTTACTAAGTGGCTGGCATAATTCTGTATTGGTTGATGTTGGTCGATATGAAACAAAACAAAGAAGTACCCGTATTTCGCGCCGTATAAGACGCTACGGAATATAAGACGCACCCAGGTTTAGAGGGCAAAAAACAGAGAAAAAAATATATATATACTAAACCTGGTGTGTCCATATTCCAGGAGAGTCTTGTACATGTTACCCCTCAAATGTTGTCCTCCTGTGTCCCATTGTATCCCCATGTGTCCTCTGTGTCCCCAATACCTGCCCCATGTGTCCTCTGTGTCCCTCATACATGCCCCGTGTGTCACCCATGCCTGCCCTATGTGTCCCCCATGCATGCCCTATGTGTCCTCTGTGTCCCCCATACCTGCCCCATGTGTCACCCATGCATGCCCCATGTGTCCTCTGCGTCACCCATGCATACCCCATGTGTCATCTGTGTGTCCCTCATACATGCTCCATGTGCCCTGTGTCACCCATGTCTGCCCTATATGCTTGCCCTATGTGTTCTCTGTGTCCCCCATACCTACCCCATGTGTCCTCTATGGCAACCATGCCTGTCCCATGTGTCCTCTGTGTGTCCCTCATGCCTGCCCCATGTGCTTGTGTCCCCCATGTGTCCTCTGTGTCCCTCATGCCTGCCCCATGTGCCTGTGTCCCCATGTGTCTTCTGTGTCACCTATGCATGCCTCATGTGCCCCTCATGCCTGCCCCATGTGCCTGTGTCCCCCATGTGTCCACTGTGTCCCCTTATTTATCCTCTGTGTCACCCATGCCTACCGTGTCCTCTATGTGTCCCTCATGCCTGCCCTATGTGCCTGTGTCCCCCCTGTGTGTGTAAATTGTGGCTGCACCCGACGTATGCCTCTGCCCTCTCCCCATGCCTGTTATGTATCTGGCCGAGTGTGTAATATGCCCCCTCCCGCTGTGTGCCTTATCTCTGCGTGCCCCCGTGAGTGTATAATATGCCCGCTCCCCCGCCTGCCTTATCTCCCTCCCCCATGTCTTGGCTGGCCCCCCGGGTGTTAATCTGCAGCGGGCTTACCTCTCCGCCTTGCCCGCGAGGATTGGAGACCTCCTTCACAGCCACGCATCTCGCTTTAGTGATCGGCATGTGGTGATTGCGTCATTATCACATGCCGATCACTAGCGCGAGATGCGCGGCTGTGAAGGAGGTCTCCAATCCTCGCGGGCATGGCGGAGAGGTAAGCCCGCTGCAGATTAACACCTGGGGGGGGGGCAGCCAAGACATGGGGGAGGGAGATAAGGCAGGCGGGGGAGCGGGCATATTATACACTCACGGGGGCACACAGAGATAAGGCACACAGCGGGAGGGGGCATATTACACACGCCGGACACATTACAGGGATGGGGAGCGGGCAGATGCATACGTCGGGTGCAGCCCGCAATTTACATACACAGGCAGGGAATTCCCGACATGGCGGCAGGTCGCGGTCCGTTTCGGCGGGCGTTTCTAAGTCGGGAATTCCCTGCCTTTGCCGTATAAGACGCAGGGACTTTTTCCCCCTATTTTTTGGGGAGAAAAAGTGCGTCTTATACGGCGAAAAATACGGTAATTGAGTTCTTGACCAAAAAAGGAGTTAGTACTGTTGCCAACATCTAAAAAAGGCTTGAATGGGTGTATGGCTAGGTACAAATTAATGAGAAATGGAAAGGAGTAAAAGAAAACACTAAAAAAGGCTAAAGACTAAAATGTATAACCTTTAAACAAATCAGTAACACAAAGGTTAACAACTGCACAAATATCAATAAGAAAAATGGAACAGGTGGATCATTTAGGTACTCTTTTTATAAAATACTAAACTCATATTATAAAATACTAAACTCATAAGGCCAACTCCATAATAAAGCCCATGAACTAAACTAGGATGTCATTAAAGAGCATGTGTGTAAAGGGAAGCATCCCAATACTTTTGACAATATAGTATAGATGGCGCCAAGAGACCTTATAAACTGTTAACTGTCCGGAATTTCTGAAATTTCCATTAGAGTCCTAGTTCAGGTACCAGTTTGAAAATGTATATCATATTCAATTTCAATTAATTAGCAATTCACAAATTACTGCACATTTTCGCTTACATATTTGTAAATATTAGGCGCTCCTCATTTCTAGCTTGGTCCTTTAACTTCTAGTTGCCACAAGAGTGGGAGTGCCTTCCACAGCATAGAGCAGATTACATAATCCAGTCCACCTTTTGCTTTTGCTGAGAAAGGTCAACTCTACGTGACCAACATTGCAGCTAAAATTCCTTCCTGTTCACCCTTCTTTGCACTGTGGTCACATGACCACTGCTTTTTCCTTCTAAAGTACGGTGTTTAGGAGTATTGTTAATCGGCTACACATAAATTATGTGACTTGACAGAGAAGGAGGGGTTAATTTAATAAAAATGAATCTTGACAGAGTATTTCAGACATTTTAAGCACACTTAAGCGTAAGTATAACTCATTGTAAATTAACGGTTAAAGCAATTCAAACATGCTGTGCATATTTATTTTATTATGTCATAAAAGGCTAAAACTGTGCATTATTGTTTACTGTTAACTAAATACTGTGATAGCTACATCTTGTTTTCATATAAATGACTTTTTCCTTACAAAGCACCAGCACTATTTTGCTTTTAGCAGCTGGCTGTTTTCCCTTTAATGATTGTTACACTTCTCCCTTCTGTGCAAGAAATAAAAAAATAATAACCATTTTCATTTATAAATCATAATCCCAAATTGGAAAAATTAAATGTTTCTTTTATTAAATGATTCATTCTCTTCATTTTATTATATAATGTGTAATGTTTTCAGCAACTGATTAACAGTCATTGCAGTAGCCAAGATGGTAGCGAAATTAATCAACAACATTTTTTTACCGATGATTTTTTTTTATAAATATTTTATTTCAGTAAGCAAAAACTCTTAGATCTTAGCAACCTTACAGCAGGGGTAAAGAGGCACCCTGACAGAATAAAACTAGGTTAAAAACCAATAAAATGTAAATAAATGAGGTGGCTTACCTCAATAACAACAGTCGTACACAATGAACAAGGTTTATTATGCACAGGCAACGCGTTTCGCAAGTGGAAGCCTGCTTCCTCAGGCCAACCAAAAGTGCATAAAATCAACAAAACAAACAACAACAAAAGATATATATATATATATATATATATATATATATATATATATATATATATATATATAGATATAGATAGATAGATATAGATAGATAGATAGAGATATATATATGTATATATATAGATATATATATAGATATAGATAGATAGATAGATAGATAGATAGATAGATAGATAGATAGATATGTGTGTTTGATAGATCGATACAGTGCTGCCCATAATTATTCATACCCATGGCAAATTTTGACTTAAAATTACTTTTATTCAACCAGCAAGTCATTTTTTGACGAGAAATTACATACAGTAGGTGTCTTCCAAAAGATAATACGACAATGCACAATGCACATCATTGTGGGAAAAACAACATTTCTCAGCTTTTTACATTTTTACATTTGAGCAAAAAGTGTCCAGTCGAAAATTATTCGTACCCTTCTCAATAATCAATAGAAAATCATTTATTGGCTATTACAGCAATCAAACACTTCCAATAATTGCAGACCAGCTTTTTGCATGTCTCCACAGGTATTTTTGCCCATTCATCTTTAGCAATGAGCTCCAAATCTTTCAGGTTGGAAGGTCTTCTTGCCTTCACCCTGATCTTTAGCTCCCTCCACAGATAAACTCAGGACTCTGGCTGGGCCACTCCAAAATGTTAATGTTGTCTGCTTAACATTTCTTCAACACTTTTTCTGTGTGTTTTAGGTCATTGTCATGCTGAAATGTCCACTGGTGCCCAAGACCAAGTTTCTCTGCAGACTGCCTGATGTTGTCGTTGAGAACCCTGATGTATTGCTATTTTTTCATGGTGCCGTATACTGTGATTAGGTTCCTCGGTCCATTGGCTGAAAAACATCCCCAAAGCATTAGGTTCCCACCACCATGTTTGAAAGTGGGGATGGTGTTCTTTGGGTTGAAAGCGTCTGCTTCTTTTTTACGCCAAATGAAGGAAACATGATTGTGACCAAATAATTCAATTTTTATTTCATCTGACCATAATACAGAAGACCAGAAGTCTTCTTCTTTGTCCAAATGAGCATTTGCAAAGGCCAGGCAAGATTTTGTTTGCCTTATCTGGAGAAGTGGATTCCAGTGGTGGGCAGATATTTTCCGTAATCACGGATTAGCTGTGATTAACAAGCATTTTTTCACTATTCGGCTTCGGTATTCGACGCCGTGATCGATTCTGGATCCCGGTGAATAAGAATATTCGGAACGCATTCACGGTCATGATTGCGGTATGTAAAGCCGTGATTAGGTCGTGATTAGTGGAAATTACATCCCCTAGGGCCAATCAGAGGCCCCCAGCCAGGCCCTAGAAACCAGTTATAGGAGGGGAGGCTCTGCCCTCTCCTCATGTATATAAAGCGGCAGCCATGATGAAAAGCTCTGTCCTTGCTAGACTGTGTGGCACTGAGAGGCTCATCTCCAGGCCATTTGTTGCTTCTGCAAGCGCATTTTTTTGTCAAAAACATACCGTTTTTACTCCTAACAGTTCTCTTATACTGTAGTATATACTGTACTTGTATTCAGCTAGCTAGCCAGTGAGTGATTACTTAAGTTAGTTGTAGTCAGTGTAGTTCAGTAAAAGAGTGTACTGATTGCTGTGCTTAGTGCAGGCAGGTTCACTGATTCTACTGCTCTATTAGTGACTGTATGTCCTTGTATTTAGCTAGCCAGTGAGTGATTAACTTCAGATAGCTGTAGTTGGTGTCAGTGACAATATACTGATTGCTGTGCTTAGTGCAGGCAGGTTTAACTTCACATTGATTCCACTGCTATATTACTGTATACTTGTTAGCTAGCTAAGCCAACCAGCCAGTTATCAACTTCAGCTAGTTGCAGTCACTGCCACTGGTATTCAGCTCATTAGCCAATGATCAACTTCAGTTAGTTGCAGTCACTGCCATTGGTCAGTCTCTATGTTTAGTCAGTGACATTGTACTGTGCTAGTAGCTGTGATGTATGATATGTAAAAAGTTATGTAGAATATGTATTAACTATATGTTTTGCTTAACCCTCTGGGGGATAATCCTGAGCTGAGCTCGGGGTAAGCTGCCACAGAGGATTTCTCAGGCCCTGGTGGGCCGATTTGCATAATTTTTTTTTGTTGCACGCAGCTAGCACTTTGCTAGCTGCGTGTATATACCGATCGCCGCCGCTCCACGCTGATTCGCCGCTACCCGCCGTGCTACGCCGCTCCCCCCCCAAAACCCCGTGCGCAGCCTGGCCAATCAGTGCCAGGCAGCACTGAGGGGTGGATCGGAACTCCCTCTGATGTCACGACGTCGTTGACGTCGATGACGTCATCCCAATCGTCGCCATGGCGACGGGGGAAAGCCAAACAGGAAATCCCGTTCTGAACGGGATTTCCTGTTTGCTTTGATTGCCGGAGGCGATCGGAGGGGGTGGGGGGATGCCGCTGCATAGCGGCTATCATGTAGCAAGCCCTGGACTCGCTACATGATTTAAAAAATAAAACATTTTAAAAAATAGTGCTGCGCCACCTCCTGGGCGATATAATAGTATCCCACAGGAGGTTAATGTATTTTGTTCCTGCTTTGTTTGCTGTGATTAGACCCTGCATTGATTGTGTTAAGGTCCGTACACACGCCGGACTTTAGGCAACGACGGGTCCATCGTTGCCTCCCGCTGGGTGGGCGTGCCAGCGACAGTCCGGCGTGTGTACGCTCTGTCGTCAGACTGATACGGCTGTTTCTGAGCGCTCAGAAACAGCCGTATCAGTCTGACGACAGAGCGTACACACGCCGGACTGTCGCTGGCACGCCCACCCAGCGGGAGGCAACGACGGACCCGTCGTTGCCTAAAGTCCGGCGTGTGTACGGACCTTTACTTGAGTCAGGTGGGGGATATACTATTGTTCTGTCCTGTGTTAGCAGACTGGCCTTGTCCTTATCACTTGATAACATTTGAGATCTGTTTGTTGACAAGCTGATATATTGTCTGGTGGAGAGGGAGAGACAGTCAGTTGTGGTGTGAGACAGCTAGGTGAAATCTGTATGCTACGGCATGGACGGAACTTTGCTTTTGTATGGATCACAATAAAGCGTTTTTCATTGGATTCCATGTCTGCTCACTGTTTATGGACAATCCTCATGTCACATTATGACATATTGGTGAGTAGTGGTGGGACAGAGCAGACATTGGAACACCAGAAGCATGGAGGAGATGCTGCGGGAGCTGGAAATTGCTACCCTTCGGAAGTTATGCCGTAAGAGGGGCTTACATCCTGAAGGGCTGAAGAAACTTCAGCTCGTGGAACGTCTGATGGACAGGATACAAGCTACCAGTAATGCTGAGGCACCGAGTGAAAGTGATGTGCAGACCGATGAAGGCTCTGCTTCACACATTGCTCAGGATGGTTTGTGAGATGATGGCACAGAATGTGAACCGATCTCAGGGGGAATGTCACAGCCACATATGGACACTGTTAGACTGTATTCCTTATTTCCCATGTTTGACGGGTCTAAAGAGGAAATTGATGCCTTTTTAGAAACTTTCGAACTCATTTGTGAGACACCTTCCAACCAGGGAGTGATCTATGATCTTGTGATCTATTTTTTTTCTGTGTGTCCCACTGACACTTGTGTTGCATAGACAGCCTTGATAATCCATACTGTGTGTGCGCCACTGCCAGGCCCAGCACATTCAGTGACTACCTGTGTGTGTGTTACAGGTGCACATTGTAATATCCATTACTGCATATACCTACCTACCTGTTGTTCACAGTGCACCCACCTACCTACGTGAGTTGAGCGCACGCAGTGTCACTGTGCCTGTCCTCTACCTGTCTGTGTGTGACAGGTGCACATTGTAATACCCAGTACTACATATACCTACCTACCTGTTGTTCACAGTGCACCCACCCACCTACGTGAGCGCACGCAGTGTCACTGTGCCTGTCCGCTACCTGTCTGTCTGTGACAGGTGCACATTGTAATACCCATCACTGCATATACCTACCTGTTGTGTTCAGTGCACCCACCTCATCACTGCATATACCTACCTGTTGTGTTCAGTGCACCCACCTATGTGGGTGCACGCAGTGTGATATACCACTCCGTGCATACCTGTTAACTGCACCTGTGTGACTGCATATTGTATTAGTCAAGTCAGTGCATACCTTTCACTTCATCCACCCCCACCCCCCCCCCCCCCCCGATATGGACACAATGGTCAAATCAGGCAGAGGTAGAGGCAGACCTAAAGGAAAGCCACCCGGCAGATCTGTGCGAGGTCATGTTGATGTGTTTTCGTGCGGCCCTCAAACAAAGTACAGTGCTCAGAAGAAGGCACGTCCCATCAACTCCCCAGATTGTCAGGACGTGGTTGACTATTAAACACAGAATACCTCATGTACCACAGCCACCAGCGCTACTACAAGCACCACATTTGTTGCATTTGACACTTTGCAGGAGTTAATTGGTGGGGAATTAACTGATTCACAGCCATTAGTGAAGGCGCTAAGCAAGCTACACCACCACATATGTCTGAGTTAGGCGGCGACACTATGGACATAACGTGTGAAGATGATGAAGTACCTACTGTTGGTACAGTTTTTGAGGTGTGTGAGGCAAGAGAAGCTAGGCAGGATGATTATGATGATGACGATGATACGGATCCCACGTATGTTCCCAATAGAGGAGATGAACAGGGGGACAGTTCAGAGGGGGAGTCAGAGAGGAGAAGACGAGTTGCTGAAAGAAGCAGGGGGAGCTTGTCATCAGAAACAGCTGGTGGCAGTGTCCGGTGCCATGTTTCGCCACCTATGGACAGCCAGCCAACATGCCCTTCAACGTCAGCTGCTGATGCCACCATAGTGCCATCACCCAAGGGGGGGGCTCAGCGGTTTGGACATTTTTGTGTCTGCCTCAGATCGGAGCAATGCCATCTGTTCTCTCTGCCTCCAAAAATTGAGCCGTGGAAAGGCCAACACTCACGTAGGGACAAGTGCCTTACGAAGGCACATGGAGAAAAGGTACAAACTGCAATGGGAAGAGCACCTGAGCAAAAGCAGCACACAAAAGAAAAGCCACCCTCCTTCTCCTCTTCCTCCTTCAGGTGCAACATCTTCAGCCGCTTTCTCCCTTGCACCTTCACACCCACCCTCCTCCACTCCGCCTCTGCCCTTGAGTGGTTCCTGCTCCTCTGCCCACAGCAGCCAGGTGTCCATGAAGGAAATCATTCAGCGGAAGAAGCCAATTTCTGCCAGCCACCCCCTTGCCCAGCATCTGACAGCTGGCGTGGCAGAACTGTTAGCTCACCAGCTGTAGCCATACCAGCTGGTGGACTCTGAGGCCTTCCATAAATTTGTGGCCATTGGGACACCGCAGTGGAAGATGCCAGGCCGCAATTATTTCTCTAAAAAGGCGATACCCAAACTGTACCGTGAAGTGGAGAGGCAAGTGGTGTCGTCTCTGGCACATAGCGTTGGGTCGAGGGTCCACCTGACCACGGATGCCTGGTCTGCCAAGCACAGTCAGGGCAGGTACATTACTTACACAGCCAATTGGGTCAACCTGGTGACCAATGGCAAGCAGGGAGTACGTGGCTGTGCAGCGGACCAACTTGTGACACCTCCATCGCTTGCAGGCAGGCCTCCTGCCACCTCCTCTCCTCCTGCTACATTCTCTTCACTGTCATCCTCCTCCACCTCCTTGGCTGAGTGGCAGTTCAACTACTGGTGCTGTGATCTCCTCTCCAGCTACACAGCCCCATCTCCCCAGGGCCTATGCTGCATGCCAGGTACGACGGTGTCACGCCATCTTAGACATGTCTTGCCTCAAAGCGGAGAGTCACACTGGACCAGCTCTCCTGGCTGATCTTAACAGGTGGATCAGTGGCTGACCCCACACCAGCTGCAGATCGGCAACGTGGTGTTTGACAATGGCAGCAATCTACTTTCCGCTTTGAATTTGGGAAAGCTAACACATGTACCCTGCATGGCACATGTGCTGAAACTAGTCATTCAAAGTTTTGTGTCAATGTACCCAGGCTTAGAGGACGTCCTGAAGCAGGCCAGGAAGTTGCGTGGGCATTTCAGGCGGTCTTACATGGCCATGGCACGGTTTGCGGACATTCAGCAGAGAAACAAATTGCCGGTGAGACGCTTGATATGTGATAGCCCGACTCGCTGGAATTCGACCCTGGTCAGGTTCTTTCTCCTGCGAGAACAGGAGAAAGCCATCACTCAGTACCTGTATAATTACAGTAGAGGGACAGAATCTGGGAAGATGGGGATATTGTGGCCCAACAACTGGACACTGATGCGAAATGCATGCAGGCTCATGTGGCCGTTTGAGGAGGTGACCAACCTGGTGAGTCGCAGTGAAGGCACCATCAGACTTGCCCTCATTTCACATATACAGCAGGGCCTCAAAAGCCCTCCTGTATTGTTATTTTTGGTCACTACCTCGGGACGTGGATGCCATGCCTGCTGCATTCCTTGGATGTTTGGTGGTAGCCGTTTCTTAGGCTCCAACTCCGGGACGGAATCGAACCAGGATTTTCCGGCCATTACCCGTGGTCACCATGGTACTTAGAAAGTACCATAGAAAGTTTCACACAGTTGAATGAATGGCAGACTTGCCTTCCATAATAACGCATTCTTGGCAAATGCTTTCGATTTGGTTCGTCTTGGGTCTGGGTCAAGGGTCCATCTGACCACAGATGCCTGGTCTGCAAAGCACGGTCAGGGCAGGTACATTACTTATACAGCATGGGTCTCAGGCTCCCACTCTGAACCGGAATAGAACCCTGATTCCCCTGCCATTACCCATGGTCACTCACAATAGCAGACTTGCCCTCCATAACAGATTCTCGCCTCCTTGAGGAGGTGACCAACCTGGTGAGTCGCAGTTAAAGGATTTAAAGTTGATTCATTTCACATATACAGCAGGGCCTCGAAAGTCCTCCTGTGTTGTTATTTTTGGTCACTACCTCTGGATGCCTTCCTTGGATGTGCGAGGGTGGTAGCCATTTATTAGGCTCCCACTCCGGACCAGAATCGAACCAGGATTCCCCAGCCATTACCCGTGGTCACTCGCAATAGCAGACTTGCCCTCCATAAGATTCTCGTTACAGGTACTGAACAGCAAGCAGAACAAGTATTTAAAAAAATAGATGTAAGCTTTAACAATGGTAGAGAAAGAACCATTGACAGTTGATAAGGCAGTCAGACATTACCTGACATCACTGAGTGAGGAAGAGCAATCTCGCCATGTGCGCACTAGTCCAGCACGGCCGTCACTACGCAAACAGCTGTTTGCGGTGTGTTACACAGTGAGTTTGGTGTGTCAGTGTGAAGCAGTACTCTAATTACACTCCCTGATTGATGTACACACACGCTAGATGTTTTAAAGCACTTTAGGCCTGCAATTTAGCATTCAATGTGATTTCTGCCCTTAAAACGCTGCTTTGCATCCAATCCAGATTTTTCCCCGGGACTTTTGGCGTCTATCCAACTCATCCATGCAAAAACTCAGATATTAGACCCCTTGAAACATCTTTTCCATCACTTTTGTGGCCAGCATAAGTGTTTCTAGTTTTCAAAGTTCGCCTCCCCGTTGAAGTCTATTGCGGTTCGCGGAAGTTCACGCAAACCAAACCTTTCGTGGAAGTTCGCAAACCGAAAATCGGATGTTCGGGCCATCTCTACCAATATCCCCATTTAAAGTGCTGATTTACCTTTCAAATCTATTTTCTCAAAAATTCAAAGTTCTTTGTGGTATTTTTTTGGTTTAAGTTATAGCCCCTTACCACCTTTATAATCCATGCAATTTGGGAGATTGTAGCATGTATGGGGGCTTTAATAGTAGCTTAAATGCTATGATCACGCCGTGTTTAGCCATGATTGCCTCATTTACAGAAAAAATTTAAGTCGAATTTGTGAGTCCATTAATGCCTCTTGTACATTCTTCCTATCTTTACCAAGACACCCATGTCATTTCCTGTCAAAAAAATTACTTGCTGGGTGAATGAAAGTAACTTTTAGTCAAATTTTGCCTGGGGTATGAATAATTATGGGCAGATATCTATCTATCTATATAAATATATATATATCCTACCTAATAAAAACGCAAGTATCTCTGCATCCCATGTCCTTGTGTGTGTGTTTTTGTTGTGCACATGTGCAGGGAGGGACGCAGAGACACTGAGGAGAGCTGGGGGAATGACACGGCAGGGGGGAGGGTCACATTATATAAAACCCCTGTGTCCCTGCATCCTCCTCCTGTGTCCATGCTTTCGGCCTGCCGTGCATACACACGGGCGGACGTTGGGACAGCAGGAGGATGAATCGCTCATGAATCACTACACATAGCGATTTGTGTACGATTTTAAATTACTGCAAACTGTAAAAAAAATTATAATAATTTGAAAGGACCAATCAGAATTAAAACTGCTAAATGCAAATCACTATCACAATGGCAAAAAGCTTACACTTTTTAAAATCACTAATAAAATTGATGTAAAAACGCTCATGAAATCACTTAGAAAACGCTAATTAAAAACGCTAGCGATTTGCAATTTGTAGTGGGTTCCAGGCCTGACGTGACAGAGGAAAAGGAAACCAGCTGATTAAGCTGCATGATCCATGTGCTGAAACGTATGTAACATGCATTTCTCTGACTGCGCAAACACAAGACACACGATTACCTTTAGATTCCTTTCACTCACGCGTAACATATACCTAGTTCCTACAGTTTTGGTTTATTTACAAAAATAGATATATATAGTTGCCACCAGAAATTTTATTACTTTCCTACAAAACTCTCAAGCGATACCTTCTGTTCTAGGGTCCTTGTCAAAGGTCCACCTGGGAGGAACAGTTGAGTTATATCAATATACTACCAAGGTACTGTCAGCCTCCATGAGGTAATGTTTGACGGCACCAGGTACTCCAATCAATAGCAAATGTTCTGTATCCTTGGCAAGTTTAGTACTTTCATAAGATATCGTATTTTCAAATGTATGATGTAAATGATGTCATGCAGATCGGTATATCCTTACGTCTGTATAACTTTATATGTTGCAACCCGACTGTATTACGATGCTTGATTATATACAAGTTAAATCAATAAAATTTGGATTATAATGAAAAAAAACATGCATTTCTCTGTGCTGCAGTGAGTTTTGATCACTCCTAACACTTTGAAATGCTCTGCTCAGCAACTCACTGCTGTACTGTGAATGTTAAAATTAAAGTCTATGGACTTTCATGTTACCATTAGAGTTGGGCTGAACGGTTCGCCTGCGAACGGTTCCATGCGAACTTCAGTGGTTCGCGTTCGCGTCCCGCAGGCGAACCTTTGCGGAAGTTCGGTTCACCCCATAATGCACATGGAGGGCCAACTTTGACCCTCTACATCACAGTCAGCAGGCCCAGTGTAGCCAATTAGACTACACTAGCCCCTGGAGCCCCACCCCCCCTTATATAAGGCAGGCAGCGGCGGCCATTACGGTCACTCGTGTGCTGCCTGCGTTAGTGAGAGTAGGGCGAGCTGCTGCAGACTGTCTCTCAGGGAAAGATTAGTTAGGCTTAACTTGTTCCTGTCTGGCTGCATACCTGTTCTGTGAACCCACCACTGCATACCTGTGCTGTGAACCCACCACTGCATACCTGTGCTGTGAACCCACCACTGCATACCTGTGCTGTGAACCCACCACTGCATACCTGTTCTGTGAACCCACCACTGCATACCTGTTCTGTGAACCCACCACTGCATACCTGTTCAGTGAACCCACCACTGCATACCTGTGCTGTGAACCCACCACTGCATACCTGTGCTGTGAACCCACCACTGCATACCTGTTCAGTGAACCCACCACTGCATACCTGTTCTGTGAACCCACCACTGCATACCTGTGCTGTGAACCCACCACTGCATACCTGTTCAGTGAACCCACCACTGCATACCTGTTCTGTGAACCCACCACTGCATACCTGTGCTGTGAACCCACCACTGCATACCTGTGCTGTGAACCCACCACTGCATACCTGTGCTGTGAACCCACCACTGCATACCTGTTCTGTGAACCCACCACTGCATACCTGTTCTGTGAACCCACCACTGCATACACCTCCAGGTGTTAGACCCCTTGAAACATCTTTTCCATCACTTTTGTGGCCAGCATAATTATTTTTTTTTTTTTCAAAGTTCGCATACCCCATTGAAGTCTATTGCGGTTCGCGAACTTTAACGCGAACCAAACCTTCCGCGGAAGTTCGCGAACCAGGTTCGCGAACCTAAAATCGGAGGTTCGGCCCAACTCTAGTTACCATGTTTACCTCACACTATGTGCAATGCGCCATAAGTCTGCAATGCATATAGTGTGAATGAGCCCTAAGGCCTTGGACCCACTAGCTGTGCTTTTGTAAATGCTTGAGGACTGATGTAATGCTATGGGTGACTTAAAAAAAAAAAAAAAAAAAACACAACTCTAGTGGGATCACACTCATGGCATTACATTAGCAAGAGCTTTTTAAATCACAAATCAGGGCAGGTGCACACCAAAAGCGCTTCTGAGCACTTTTAAAAACACTAGCGCTTTGAAATGCGCTTGGCTAATGTATTTGTATGGGAAGAATCACACCAAAGCAATGTGATTTTTTCCCAAAATGCAATCATGGGTCGTACATTACTGAGGCAATTCAGCCTCAAAGTTAAGTACAGGAAAAGTGTAAAATCACTCTAAAATAGCCATAACAGAGCAATTTTCCAAGCTTTTTTTCTTGCAAAAGCTGTTCACTTCCAGTTTAAACTGTACAAAAAAAAAAATTCTACATCAAAACGCTCCAAAAATCCCTAGGCATAACTAGAAAATCACTAGGCACATACCTGAAATCGCTTAGAAAAATCACTTCTAAAAACACTTAGCCTTTGCGATTACATTAGCGATTTTTGGTGTGCACTGGCCTGTACTTAGAAACCACTTAAAGACATACTACTGCTAGTGGGTTCCAGGCTGGTTTTCAATGCAAGAGATTTCTAAGCTCTAGTGATTTGCACAGCTCTTGCTAATGCAATGCTTTGGGTGATTTTTTTTATAAAATCACATCACCCAAGTGAGAACACACACATAGCAGTACATTAGCAAGAGTTTTTAAAATCACAAGCGCTTAGAAAAAGCTTTTGCAGTGTGAACCAGCCCTGGCCTTGTTCACATTATGAACCTGGCCTTGTTCACATTATCAATTTTTGTGATTTTTAAAATCTCGTTTCTCTACGCTTTCTAAGCACTTTTCTACGGGCTTACAAAGCAGGGTTTGGGGTTTTGTTTTCACTTTCAGACATCAGTCAGGAAGTGAACTCTTGTACCAGAAATGATTAGGAAATTAATAAATACAATATATTTATTCATCAAAGCGCTTGGAAAATCGCTATGCAAATCACTTTTTCAAGTGTTTGGCAAATTCCCTATATCTTCCATTACAGAAAAATCACCCTGAAAATGGTACAGGCAGTGGACCGGAATCGAACCACTCATATGTGAACACTATCATAGGTAATCTTTGCACAAGCGCTTTTAGGGTGATTTCTGAAATCGCCTGCGCTCAAAAAACACCCGCAAACACCCTTAGGCCTCTTTTCCATGAACTGTTGAGCTGTGTGCTCAGCAAGCAGTTGCCAGGCAGCAGTGAGCAGTTGTTAGAGTTTGAGAGGCATTTCACTGCCTAGAAACAGTTCGTGGAAAAGAGGCCTCAGTGTGAACAAGTCCTAAGAGAAACAACCAGCACACAGACACAGTGGAAGCAAAGCCAAAGTTCAACAATTGCTGAGTACCAGAAAACAATCAGTGTAGCCATTAAATATACATCAAATATATATCAAAATACCTGTTCCGTAGTACCACGTGCAAGAGAACTGCATGCAGCTGCCCTTCAGTCTTGTCCCAAGAATGATTTGCTGCCTGAGAGACCACGCCAGCATGTCAGTCTGCTAGCTATTGGAAATGCAGGAAATGCAGGCAATTGAGCTGCATGGTGAGGCAGCAGAACGTGAGGCCATTGCATTGCCATACCGTAATCAAGCCTGCACTGTATAGTATAAATATAATTTTTAATTATAAATATACATATTTAATACTGGAATGAACTGCCAGATATCCTGATACTCAAGTAAGCAAAGACAACCAGGAAAGAGGGGATAGAGCAGGCAGTATGTAGAAACTGGATGAATATATTAGCGCCATCTTGTGTCCAAAATGTAACAGGACCACCATAAAGAAATCCATTGCTTGGAAAAGTAAGATCCTGTGTAATTTTCTTCTTTTTCTTTCAGGCTAGGTGCACACTTAGCAGAAACGCTAGAGTTGCGGGAAAATGCTGCGTTTTTGCCACATATGGAAGTCTATGGGCCGCAGGAAAAAACGCTTATAAAAAACTCATATGCGTTTTGTGTGCATGCATTTTTTAAAACACTGGTTTTGTTGCATAATATGCAAAAACACATTAAAAATGCACATAATGGAAGTCAATGAGAATGCAATGGTATGCGTTTTCATTCGTTCTCCATGCGCTTTTATATGCGTTTTTTTACCAACCAAAATGTTTTTGTAATGTATTTCCACTTCCTGTTGTCTTCCTAGTGATTTGCATAAATGGAAATATAAAAATGCATGAAAAATGCATTTCAAAACGCATATGTGTTTTGTATATGCAAACCACAAACACATTAAAACGCACACAAAATGCTTGAAAAACGCATCTGCATAAATGCAAATGTACCAAAAATGCAGCAAAAACGCACAAAAACACACAACATAAAATGATAACCTGACATAAACAGCAGCCTTTCATGTTATGTTATGTGTGCACCCAGCCTCACTCGGTGAGAACTAGGGATGATCAATGAGATGCAAATATTTCTGAGTTTATGCAAATGTATGCACATTTGTATGCAAAAATATGCAGCTTGAAAATGGAGCAAATCAAGTCCCACCTAGATTTAAATTGATTGGTCCATTTTTAAGCTATGTATATTTGCATAGAAATTTACATATATATTTGCATTTCATTGATCATCCCTAGTGAGGACAAACCTAGGGAAATGGTGTCATAGTCGAGGCAGTAACATTTTGAAATATAAAGTAATGTGGAAATATAGCTAAGGAAATAATATGAGAGCCAAAATAAAAGAGACGTAAAAAAATATATATATATACCCGTATATTCCGGCGTATAAGACGACCCCCCAACTTTTCCAGTTAAAATATAGAGTTTGGGATATACTTGCTGTATAAGACTACCCCTCTTCCAATGCACACCAAATTAAAATAAAAATTAAAAAGTCATGTACTGGTGCTGAGTATGAACAGATACTGGTGCTGTACTGTATGTGTTATCCAGTATATAACAGTATATAGTCAATTGACTTGTTGCATTGGTCAACTCTCCTTAAGTAGACTGGTCAGCTCTCCTTGTCTACCTGTTTATCTGAGCGGTATGGAAGAATAGATTGCACTCCCTCAGCAGTGAGATCTGAGAGGCGGTAACAGGATAGGGCGTATCACCCGACATCAATGACATCCGGCGTATAAGACGACTCCCAACTTTTCAGATGATTTTCAAGTGTTAAAAAGTAGTCTGATATGCAGGAATATACAGTATATATTTCTACATATACATTACCAGTATATATACATATACATTACCAGTACATACTACGCTATATCGGGCTCTTGGTTTTCTCTCTTTTCTCATAAGGTGGCTTTGGGACTTTTAATGTATTTATAATTTTGTACAGTACCTTCATACAATATGTATAGATTCAAATATATATATATATATATATATATATATATATATATTTGAATCTATACATATTGTATGAAGGTACTGTAAAAAATTATAAATACATTAAAAGTCCCAAAGTCACCTTATGAGAAAAGAGAGAAAACCAAGAGCCCGATATAGCGTAGTATGTACTGGTAATGTATAATTGCAAGAGTAATAATATTAATTTAATACTCACAAACCAGGGTTACCAAGTAGGCAACCACTGTCAAAGCAGGTGGGGAGGTTTTCGTGACCCCACTCAGGATTAAAAAGTCGCTCTCTGTAGTAGAAGAAGGAAGGGTACAACCCTCCACCAAGGGTGGAATTGATGTAGATAGTAGGATAACAGAGGCGCCAACAGGATAAAAAACACTAAAAGATCTTAAAAACCCTTCTTGATAATAGAGGAGGTAGTGGTGGACTCACCTATTCCAAGCAGAACATACGACTGTGGATTTTCAGTCAAAACAATTTTATTGGATACTCCAAATAAAGTGTAACGCATTTCGCGGGCTACAAACCCACTTCATCAGGCAATAACAGATAGGAGTAAACAGCATCTGCCAGTATCATCAACGCTGAGCGCCTCTGTGAACACACTGCGCCACTGGGAGACTGTAACGATATGCTAGTGTGTGAGCAATAGCAGACAGACAAATATCAGACGTTCCCTCAATGGGAAATGTCTACAGACAGTGTTAGTGGAAGGCAGCACTACACTGAGTACAGATAATGAGAATGGTCAACAAACAGGGTCGGTCACAGATCTGACAGATACGGTACAAAATCAGCAGGCAATTACAACGTGAGTGAACAGGCAGAGGTCGGCAACAATCAGATATGCAAAGGTACAGAATTGGCAGGCAAGGGCTAAGTGAATGTTCAGGCAGAGGTCGGCAACAGATCAGATTGGCAAAGGTACAGAATCGTTAGGCAAAGGGAAATCAGATAACAGGCAGAAATCAAACACAGTATAACAGATAATCAATAATAATAGTAGGCTAGCTGGTATGGAATCACCGGGGTCCTGCCGGTTCAAGCCACACACGGAACTGAATAAGGTCTGAAGCCTTCACTGCAAGGTGTTAGCTAGAGCAGACAGTGAGCAAGTGTCAGAAGAGAGCTTAAATAGCCCGGGTAAGTATGAGAACACACCCCCAAGCCGCTTGGACCATCAGGAACCGGAGGCGGAGTCCTGCGTGTCAGCTAACAGCTGGTCAGCTGACACGCTTCCTGAGAGCATAAGAGGAGCGACACTGCCAGCGCATGCGTCCGCCCTCACTTTCAGTCTGAGCATCATGCGGCCGGCTGCCCACAGACACGCTGTTGACATCATCCCCGCTGATGCGGCCGGCCGCACTGGAAGTGCCAGATGCGCTGCCAGTGGAGGAAACATCAATTGAGCTGGTAAGCGTTGGATTACTGACAGAGACTGTCTTTTAACAGGGTACAGTGCTGCGATTTAAGGCAGCTCTGTACAGGGGACAGCCGTGTAACATAGCTGTCCCCTCTGGACGCACAAGAGAGATCGGCTGTCATAGGCTGAAGTCTATGACAGCTGATCACGGGGATTGGCTGGTGGGGGGAGGGAGGTTTTTTGAAATAAATAAATAAATAAGGACATTTATTTAAAAAAAAAATATTTATAAAAAATAAAAATAAACATCGATCCTGGCAGGGATCAGACCCCACCAACAGAAAGCTCTTTTGGTGGGGAGAAAAGGTGGGGGGGGAATCACTAGTGTGCTGAGTTGTAAGGCCCTGCAGCTAGGCCTTAAAGCTGCAGTGGCCAATTAATAGAATACTGGCTTGGTCTTTAGGTGGGTTTAAGAGATGGGCCGAACGGTTCCAGGCGAACTTCGGTGGTTTGGTGATTCGCCCCATAATACACTATGAGGGTCAACTTTGACCCTCTGCATCACAATCGGCAGGCACATTGTAGCCATTCAGGCTACACTAAGCCCTGGAGCCCCCCCCCCCTTATATAAGGCAGGCCATTAGCCTCACCCTTGTGCCTGCTAGCCTGCTAGAGACAGACTAGGGACAGCTGCTGCAGACTTGTTCTTCTAGGGACAGATTAGTTAGGTTCTTGGCTGCTTAGCTTGCTCCTGCCTGATTATTATTGCTTTTATAGCACCCCTCAACAGCTATTTTCAGAGCTCATCCTGTACTTTTTTTTCTCTGTGTGTCAAACTGACACTTTTGTTGCATGCACAGCCTTGCTAATCCATAGTGTATGTGCCACTGCCAGCAGCCCAGCACATTCAGTGACTACCTTTGTGTGTGACAGAGAGCTGCACATTGTACTACCCAGTACTGCATATACCCAGTACCTGTTGTGTTTACTTAACCCACCTCATCACTGCATATACCTAGCTTTGTGTTGAGTGAACCCAGCTCACTGCATCTAACTACCTGTTGTGTTAAGTGAACCCACCTCACTGCATCTAAGTACCTTTACTGTTCAGTGAACCCAGCTAACTGCATCTAACTACCTGTTGTGTTGAGTGAACCCACCTCACTGCATCTAAGTACCTTTACTGTTCAGTGAACCCAGCTCACTGTATCTAACTACCTGTTGTGTTGAGTGAACCCACCTCACTGCATCTAAGTACCTTTACTGTTCAGTGAACCCACCTCACTGCATCTAACTACCTTTACTGTTCAGTGAACCCACCTCACTGCATCTAACTTCCTGTTGTGTTGAGTGAACCCACCTCACTCCATCTAAGTACCTTTACTGTTCAGTGAACCCACCTCACTGCATCTAACTGCCTGTTGTGTTGAGTGAACCCACCTCACTGCATCCAAGTACCTGTTGTGTTGAGTGAACCCACCTCACTGCATCTAAGTACCTTTACTGTTCAGTGAACCCACCTCACTGCATCTAAGTACCTTTACTGTTCAGTGAACCCACCTCACTGCATATAACTACCTGTTGTGTTAAGTGAACCCACCTCACTGCATCTAAGTACCTTTACTGTTCAGTGAACCCACCTCACTGCATTTAACTACCTGTTGTGTTGAGTGAACCCACCTCACTGCATCTAAGTACCTTTACTGTTCAGTGAATCCACCTCACTGCATCTAAGTACCTTTACTGTTCAGTGAACCCAGCTCACTGCATCTAACTACCTTTACTGTTCAGTGAACCCACCTCACTGCATATAACTACCTGTTGTGTTTAGAGAACCCAGCTCACTGCATATACCTAGCATCCCCCCGAGATGGACAAAATGGACAAACCAGGTAGAGGAAGAGGTAGAGGCAGACCCAGAGGAAGGCCACCAGGCACCGGCAGGTCTGTGCGAGGTGGTGTTGCTGTGATTTTGTGCGGACCTGTCCCAAAATGCAGTGCTCAGAAGAAGGCACGTGCCATCACTTCCCAAAATTGTGAGGACATGCTTGAGTTTTTAACACAGAACACCTCATCTCCCGCAGCCACCAGCGCTACAACAAGCACCACATCCACTGCATTTGACACTTTGCAGGAGTTATTTGGTGGTGGTGGTGAAATCACTGATTCCCAGCCACTACTGCAACAAAAAGAAGAAGGCGCAGGTACACCACCTCATACGTCTGAGTTAGGTGGCGATAGTATGGACGTAACATGTGAGGAGGGGGATGATGAACCACCTGAAGTTGGTGCAGTTGAGGAGGTGTCTGAGGAAAGCGAAGCTGGGCAGGAGGATTATGATGACGATTATACGGATGCCACGTATGTTCTCAGTAGAGGAGATGACCAGGGGGACAGTTCAGAGGGGGAGTCAGAGAGGAGTAGGAGGAGATGACTTCATGATAGAAGCAGAGGGAGCTCGTCCTCAGAAACAGTTGGGGGCAGTGTCCGGCGCCATGTATCGCTAGCTATGGACAGCCAGCCAACATGCCCTTCAACGTCAGCTGCTGATGCCACGGTAGCGCCATCACCCCAGGGGGGCTCAGCGGTTTGGACATTTTTTAACATGTGTGTCTCATATCGGAGCAAAGCCATATGTTCTCTCTGCCAGCAAAAATTGAGCCGTGGAAAGGCCAACTCTCATGTAGGGACAAGTGCCTTACGAAGGCACCTGGAGAGAAGGCACAAACAGCTATGGCAAGAACACCTGAGGAAAAGCAGCACCCAAAAGACAAGCCACCCTCCTTCTCCTCTTCCTCCTTCAGGTGCATCGTCTTCATCCGCTTTCTCCCTTGCACCTTCACAGCCACCCTCCTCCACACTGCCTCTTCCCTTGAGCGGTTCCTTCTCCTTTGCCCACAGCAGTACCCAGCTGTCTGTAAAGGAAGTATTTGAGCGTAAGAAGCAAATGTCTGCCAGTCACCCTCTTGCCCAGCGTCTGACAGCTGGCGTGGCGGAAGTATTAGCTCTCCAGCTATTACCATACAAGCTGGTGGAGTCAGAGGCTTTCCGTAAATTTGTGGCCATTGGGACACCGCAGTGGAAGATACCAGGCCACACTTATTTTTCACGAAAGGCCATACCCAAACTGCACTGTGCAGTTGAGAGGCAAGTGGTGTCATCTATTGTGAAGAGCGTTGGGTCAAGGGTCCACCTGACCACGGATGCCTGGTCTGCCAAGCACGGGCAGGGGCACTACATTACGTACACAGCCCATTGGATCAACCTAGTGACCGATGGCAGCAAGCAGGAAGTACGTGGCTGCGCAGCAGACCGACTTGTCACACCTCCACGGCTTGCAGGCAGGCCTCCTGCCACCTCCTCTCTGCCTGCTACCACCTCTTCGCTGTCGTCATCCTCCTACTCCTCCTAGGCTGGTGCCGTGATCTCCTCTCCAGTTACACAGCCCCCGCACCCCAGGGCCTATGCTGCATGCCAGGTATGACGGTGTCACGCAGTGTTAGACATGTCTTGCCTCAAAGCGGAGAGTCACACTGGAGCAGCTCTCCTGGCTGCTCTTAACAAACAGGTGGAGCAATGGCTGACCCTGCACAAGCTTGAGATCGGCAACGTGGTGTGTGACAACGGCAGCAATCTCATTTCCACTTTGAATTTGGGAAAGCTGACACATGTATCCTGCATGGCACATGTGCTGAATCTGGTCATGCAAAGATTTGTGTCCAAGTACCCAGGCTTAGATGACGTCCTGAAGCAGGCCAGGAAGTTGTGTGGGCATTTCAGGCGCTCTTACAAGGCCATGGCACGCTTTGCGGACATTCAGCGTAGAAACAAGGTGCCGGTGAGACGCCTGATTTGCGATAACCCGACTCGCTGGAATTCCACCCTGCTGATGTTCTCTCGCCTGCTAGACCAGGAGAAAGCTGTCACCCAGCACCTGTATCATTACAGTACAAGGACACAATCTGGGAGGATGGGGATGTTGTGGTCCAACAACTGGACACTGATGTGAAATACATGCAGGGTCATGGAGTCCTTTGAGGAGGTGACCAAACTGGTGAGTTGCGCTGAGGGCACCATCAGCAACTTGATCCCCTACGCCTACTTCCTGGAGCGTGCCGTGCGTAGAGTGGTGGATACAGCTGTGGAGGAGCGTGAACGAGAACAGTTACGGCAGCAGGAGTCGTGGGAGCGATTTACATCCGAACCCGATGTTTCCACAACACCTGCGGCAGCACAGAGGGGGGAGGAGGAGGAGGAAGAAGAGGAGTCGTGTGGGGAAGGAGAGGTAGTCAGACTCTGATGATGATGAGGAAGGTGTTTCTGTGGAGGAGGAAGAGGCGGCGGAAGAAGAACAACCGCGGCAGCTGTCACAGGGGGCTTGTGCTGCTCCACGTTCCCGTGGTATTGTTCGTGGCTGGGGGGAGGAAGAGGAGTTGCGTGCCATCACTGAGGAAGAGCAAGAGGAGATGGAGAGTACATCTGCATCCAGCTTTGTGCAGATGGCCTCTTTCATGTTGTCCAGCCTGTTGAGGGACCCCCGTATCAAAAAACTCAAGGCGAATGACCTGTACTGGGTGGCCACGCTACTATACCTTTGGTACAGGCACAAAGGGGCGGACCTGTTACCAACTCAACAGAAGACGGAAAGGATGCAGCACTTGCAGAACAAGCTGTCAATGATGCTTTACAATGCGTTTAAGGGTGATGTGGTTGCACAATGCAATCAAGGTAACACTGGTAGTAACCCTCCTCCTCCCAAGTCCATGCAGGCAAGGACAGGATGCTCCAGCAATCTCAGGGTGATGTCAGACATGCGGACATTCTTTAGTCCAACTCCTCGCCATAGTCCTTCCGGATCCACCCTCGACCAACGCCTGGACCGGCAGGTAGCCGACTACCTGGCCTTGAGTGTGGATGTAGACACTGCGAAAAGCGACGATGAACCCTTGGACTACTGGTTGCGCAGGCTTGACCTGTGGCCAGAGCTGTCCCAATTTGCCATCCAACTTCTCTCTTGCCCTGCCACAAGCATCCTGTCAGAAAGGACCTTCAGTGCAGCTGGAGGCATTGCCACTGAGAAGAGAAGTCACCTAAGTCACGACAGTGTTCAGTACCTGACCTTTATCAAAATGAATGAGGAATGGATCACTGAGGGCAACTGAACGACTGAAGACTAAGTCAGTCCCCACACACAGCACCTCTGCCTACAGGCCACTTGCTTTCTCCGCCACCACCAACAGGGTCCAGGACTCTAGGCGGATTCCTGAATTTTTAAGGCCGCTGCTAGCAGCGGCCGCTACACTAATTTTTCTGGTGCGTGTACATGCCTGCCTAATTTTTCGGGCTGCACTGCAGCTGCAACAACAAAACAAAAGGCATGTACATGTGCCCATCCCCCTTCGTGATCATTACCTTGCCGCGGTGAAGGGGCTTGTGTATCACAATGAAGCAATGACCACCGGCTATTTGAGTGTCTCGGGTGGGGGTGGCACACAAAAGATAATAAGGTTGTTGCTTCATTGTGGTCAGACCAAATTTGATCAGCTGGACAGTCACTGTTGTTCTATCATTGAGCTACCAAAGCCCGGCGACCATATGGGCTTGAAAACCGCCACGTCCTACACTCTCGCCATGGTGCGCACCAGTCCAGCACGGCCGTCACTACGCAAACAGCTGTTTGCGGTGCGTTACACAGTGAGTTTGGTGTGTCAGTGTGAAGCAGAACTCTAATTACACTCCCTGACTGATGTATACACATGCAAGATGTTTGAAAGCACTTTAGGCTTGCAATTTAGCATTCAATGTGATTTCTGCCCTTAAAACCCTGCTTTGCGTCACATCCACATTTTTCCCCGGGACTTTGGCCATGTATCCCACTCCGCCATGCCCCCTCCAGGTGTTAGACCCCTTGAAACATCTTTTCCATCACTTTTGTGGCCAGCATAATTTTTTCTATTTTTCAAAGTTCGCATCCCCATTGAAGTCTATTGTGGTTCGCGAACTTTTCCGCGAACCGAACCTTCCGCGAAGGTGCGCGAACCTAAAATCGGTGGTTTGGCCCATCTCTAGTGGGTTTACCACTGCGGTCCTCAAGTGGTTAAGGCTTCTTTGCAGATATATCAAAGGAGCGCAAGGAGATCATTTCTTCAAAAGCTGCATAGATCCTACTTCAGCTCTGTTAAACAGGTATTTTGATTTGCAACTCTAGAACCACCACAGGGTCTTTAGCTGATGGAGATTTTGAGGGGAACCTAGTGTAATTATGGGTATGCATGATCCCCACAGGCATTATTTAAAGCTGTTCTGTGGGTTAAGGCAGCAGTGGTGAACCTCAGGAGGCTTCTGATAATTAGCAGTCATGAGTTTTAAGCTGAAAACACACGTCAAAATACACACAAGGTGTGGTAGTCCTGTGGTTGTGAACGCTGGTGATGGGAGTCATATTGGAAGATTTAGGGATGGACTTTGGGTCCCTGGAAATTAAATCAAGATGCCATTCAGGTAAGAAAAGAGGTGATTTGGTTACCTGATTTTGTACCATCTGTCTCAGGGAGGATGCAATGAAGGATTTGGGATTTGGTCGGTGTGGCTGCCACAACCTGGCTAGGTTACTTGGGTGGGTGTACTATGAGATCTGCTGGTGTTTTACACTCCTAAAGCCCCATCTACATCATGATTTTTTTGTCCCATTCAATTCAATTGCAAAATAATGGCAAATTGAATCGAATCGAATTCCAATCGGATATGTCAGATTGAATCGAATCAAATTGAATTGAATCGGACAAAATTGTATGGTGTAGATGGGGCTCAAGGGTGGATAGCAGATAGCTAAGGATGGGGTGAATTGACTGGTATCAGGCTGATCTCTTCCAAGTGCACTTGATCAGCCAACCATCTTGGACACTCAATCCTGTAAGAGAGAGATTTAAATAGCCCCTTGATTACTTAACTTGAATCCTTGTGCAGATTGTTTGATACTCCTCCCTATATTGCCTGATGAAGCGGGGTTGAACCTGCTAAACGCGTTGCATTACTTTTTGGAGTTCCTTATAGATGTGTTTGACTGTCTGAATCGCAGTCGTTGTCGTGTCTGCTTGAGGGAGGTAAGACCACCGCTTCCTCCTTCAATTTTGCCATTTAACCCCCTTGGCGGTATGAAAAATACCGCCAGGGGGCAGCGCAGCAGTTTTTTTTAATTTTTTTTTTTTTTAAATCATGTAGCGAGCCCAGGGCTCGCTACATGATAGCTGCTGCTCAGCGGCATCCCCCCAGCCCCGCCGATCGCCTTCCGGCGATAGGCGATCAGGAAATCCCGTTCAAAGAACGGGATTTCCTGGAGGGCTTCCCCCGTCGCCATGGCGACGGGGCGGGATGACGTCACCGACGTCAGCGACGTCGGGACGTCATTGGAAGACCCGATCCACCCCTTGGCGCTGCCTGGCACTGATTGGCCAGGCAGCGCAGGGGTCTGGGCACGCACCGCACCGGATAGCGGCGATCGGGCGCGCGGCGGCGGCGATCGGGGGTTGCTGGCGCAGCTAGCAAAGTGCTAGCTGCGTCCAGCAAAAAAAAAATTATTTAAATCGGCCCAGCAGGGCCTGAGCGGCACCCTCCGGCGGCTTACCCCGTGTCACACATGGGGTTACCGCTAAGGAGGTTAAGTTGGTTTTAAAGCTCATTTAATCTAATCTTATACTTTTGGCGCCTCTGTTCATTGTATACACCTTTATAGTTTAAGTTTCTTAATGTTTTTATTTGTTTTTGGACACTCATTTCTTTTTCCTTTTTTCGATCATTTGTTATGTTGCAAGCAAAATAGTAAAATAATCTGTTTAT
Organism: Hyperolius riggenbachi; assembly: GCF_040937935.1. NCBI lineage: Eukaryota > Metazoa > Chordata > Amphibia > Anura > Hyperoliidae > Hyperolius > Hyperolius riggenbachi. Next base: position 179,448,932 of record NC_090656.1, on the reverse strand, counting down.
TATGTGCAAAATGCTTTTGATCAGCCAACTGAAAAACTAATTTCATTTTCTCATTACACTGCCTCAGGCATTCTTTAACGTCAATTTTTATTACAGACAAAGTAAGAAAATTAAAATGACCATTTATGGGGTGAGAGGCAATATCTGTTTCTCAGAAAAGAGAAAGGCTAAGAAACAACATGCACTGAACCTTAGAATTTTTTCCCCAGTAATGACAATTAATGTAAAAAGTATAGGGTCATTTCCATGATTCAGTGTATTTTACTTATGCAACCTGCATATTAAGTCAATGCATACAGCAATCTCCATAATTACATTTTGTCTTTTACAGTTATCTGAAAGAAACAGCAGCTGAGACATAATGTATAATCATCTATAATCAAAAGATATTTATTTTTAGAAACACTGTAAATTTAAGAATGACATTACAATAAGAAAAGGTCACTCAATGTCTATAAAAAAGGACATTTGTTAAATCGATGGTGGATAGTTAAATAATTAGGGTACTGACCGATATCAACAACATATTCAGTTAATTTTAAGCCTTAAGGATTCATGTCTTAAAAAACGTATTATTCTTGATAGTAAACAGAAATATATTTGATTTTTTCCAAACGTTAACACACAATATCTGCTATATGTTGGTCGTGGTTTTGTTCTGTATTAATACTTTTAAATGAATCTCTGTGTGTTTGGTTAAGAAAAATGTCAATGCATGACTTGCCTACAAACTAAAAGTAAAAGAAAGCAGTGTGTCCTAAGCAAGAGAAAAATATACACAAGGCTGTAAAACATAATTTTATCTAGTTTAGAATGAGCTGCTTTAGGAACTTAAGTGACTAGGATTATTAGGTGTACTCTTTAAAGGATACTGCAGCCGAAAGGCTGCAGAGAGATAAAACCTGCATTGTGTAGGTAAAGAAAAGTACGCACACGCAGGAGGCGGGGGAGTGTCCGTACTTCTGGCGTCATGATGCGACGCCAGAAGCGAAGATTACAGGACACACTGCGCATGTGCGGCGCAGTATGTCCGGGTCAGGGGTCAGAAGAGTCGGCCAGTACCGGGAGCTGTGGCTGACGAGCGGGACCCGACGGCGGGGAGCGGTGAGTATGTACTTTTCTTTACCTACACAATGCAGGTTTTATCTCTCTGCAGCCTTTCGGCTGCAGTATCCTATCCTTTAAAGTGATGTGGAAAATGTGAGCATTATATAAATGCATAATAGTTATAATATAAGCCAACTTAGAAATGTTACAAGAAAATCATATACCATATTTTTTTTTCAGTACAATATTTACCACTAGAATAGAATAATGTAACAATAACAAAATAGAGAGGCAGCCAATGCTTTCTATCACAATACACCAGGCACAGCTAGTCGGCCTGATGAAGTGAGATGTTTTGGACTCATGAAACGCGCTGCCTTGTGCTATTAAACTTTTTGAACAATATTATAAGACTTGTCATCTATGAGATAAGCCACCTCAATTTTATCTTATTATTTGTTTTATACTCTTGGGCGCCTCTCCACGATGAGTAACATAATAAGAATACTTGAAAATATTCATAGTTATTTGTTATAGTTATTTGGGTTTAAAAAAGAAATACATCCATCAAGTTCAACCAGAAAATAAATTACAACTCCAGCCTGCTCCCTCACATATCCCTGTTGACCCAGAGGAAGATGAAGAAACCCTTACAAGGCATGGTTCAATTAGCCCCAAAAGGGAAGAAATTCATTCCCGACTCCAGATGGCAATCAGATAAAATTCCTTTATCAACATCACTGCGCATTACCTAGTCATTATATCCATGTATGTATTTTACCATAAGGAAAGCATCTAAGCTCCCTTTAAATGCAGATATAGAATTTGCCATAACAACTTCCTATGGCAATGCATTCCATATCTTAATCACTCTTACTGTAAAGCACCGTTTTCTAAATATATGGCTAAAACGTTTTTCCTCCTTGCACAGATCATGTCCTCTAGTCCTTTGAGAAGGCCTAAGGACAAAAAGCTCATCCATCAAGCTTTTATATTGCCCACTGATGTATTTATACATGTTAATTAGATCCCCTCTAATGTTTCTTTTCTCCAGACTAAATAAACCCAGTTTATCTAACCTTTCTTGGTAAGTGAGACCTTCCATCTCTCGTATCAATTTTGTTGCTCATCTCTGCACCTGCTCTAAAACTGCAATATTGTTCCTGTAATGTGGTGCCCAGAACTGAATTCCATATTCCAGATGTGGCCTTACTAGAGAGTTAAACAGGGGTAATATTGATGGATCACAATATTTTATTAGCTTTAGCTGCAGCGACTTGACATTGAATACAATTATTTAACTTGTTGTCAATGAGTACTCCTAAGTCCTTCTCCAAGTTTTATACCCACATCTGTATCCCGTTTATTTTGTATGGTGCTAGACCATTGGTATGACCAAATGGCCTTTATGTTCAAAGTGTTCTAATATTGCAGATTTAGAGAATGGCAAAACCAAAATATTGGAGTATGTGACCAGTTTACTCATACTGGTTAAATGGAAATAGTACTTATGCTGCACCACACATGAATCTTATACTTAAAAAAATACTGTCCAATATGATTCACATAAAGTCCTCTTAGTGCGCTGTGTGTCATCCACATGTAATCAAAGTACAAAAAGAAGAAATTCACTGCGCGCTTCCAGGACAACCCTGCAAAAAAACAGCTCAAAATAGCATAATACTGTTTTAATTACTGGTATATGCTTAACTCGTGCTTCACGACAACCGTGCAGGTTCTCAAAGCGGTGTTATACTGTACTCCCACCACCCCGCAAACAGAGAGGCTCACCAGATTGAGCCACCTCTCTTTCAGGTGGGGGACTCGCTCAAACTGTATATATAACTCAGACCTCAGTGACGCATACCCGGACATCAAGGTTAAAAAGGCCTTTAAAGTTCTTAAATAAAACATATAAAAAAACTAATTGCGCAGTATCTCCAGACAAGTTAAAAATCACAACTGCGCTTCTCGCGCTACTCCAGCAACTTACAGACTCCAAAGGGGTTAATTGGCATATCACAGCAGTGTGTCATGCAGGCCCAGTGCTGATACTCTTATTGCCGTTCGCATCGTCCCGCTCTCACCGGCTTAGTGTACTTCCCATGACCGTCCGTGCTAACACGCCCCACTGTCTACGTCACCTTGCGTCAGGCATACTGCGTTGGAAGCCAGGTTCTTGTATATTGCAAGCATTTTGGTAGCCCAATGGTGTATTGCTTACAACTGGAAGTCCATGGTTCCTCCAATCTCATATTTTGTGCAGAGCTTGGATGTGCTGCTAATGGAATTTTGCTTTTTCATGCAATAGTTTTCTTTCATGTAAAATCAGTATGTTTCAAATATAGCATACTTTGCTTAGGTTTATGGGGATATGAGGGTAGGCATGAATGTTTATTTTCCCCAATTAATTTGTATTTATATGTATTTTTATATGTACCACATATGGATTTATCCAAAAGGGTCAAACACTAAAGGCATGACACCAAGCAGGGGCTTTACTACTGCTATAGCAAAGGCACATACAATGCATGGAGGCAGATAGCAGCCAGCATCACCTGAGCTGGGTTCACACTAGGGCTGCAGCGCAATACTTCAGTTGTCTCAGATATCTGGATAGCACTGTGTGTGGTCGGCAGTGTCGCTATATCGGCGCTCCATTTTGACCTGCTTATCTCACCCATCCTGTAGACTCCCGGGTCTGGTAGTGCTCATCACACATAGTGGGTATCGCTTCTAGGTGCCTCCATTTGCTCTCCCTACTCCACAGTTGGTGTAGCCAAGTGGCGAAGCATGGCACACCAGACAGCATGCACAGGTCACTGGCCTCGATGATTTTTCATTTTGCTAAATGAGTGCATTATACAGTGGGTTGCAAAAGTATTCGGCCCCCTTGAAGTTTTCCACATTTTGTCACATTACTGCCACAAACATGAACCAATTTTATTGGAATTCCACGTGAAAGACCAACAGTGATGTACACATGAGAAGTGGAACGAACATCATACATGATTCCAAACATTTTTTACAAATAAATAACTGCAAAGTGGTGTTTGCATAATTATTCGGCCCCCTTTGATCTGAGTGCAGTCAGTTGCCTATAGACATTGCCTGTTGAGTGCTAATGACTAAATAGAGTGCACCTGTGTGTAATCTAATGTCAGTACAAATACATCTGCTCTGTGAGGGCCTCAGAGGTTGTCTAAGAGAATATTGGGAGCAACAACACCGTGAAGTCCAAAGAACACACAAGACAGGTCAGGGATCAAGTTATTGAGAAATTTAAAACAGGCTTAGGCTACAAAAGATTTCCAAAGCCTTGAACATCCCATGGAGCACTTTTCAAGCAATCATTCAGAAATGGAAGGAGTATGGCACAACTGTACACCTACCAAGACAAGGCCATCCACCTAAACTCACATGTAGAACAAGGAAAGCGCTGATCAGAAATGCAGTCAAGAGGCCCATGGTGACTCTGGACGAGCTGCAGGGATCTACAGCTCAGGTGGGAGACTCTGTCCATAGGACAACTATTAGTCATGCACTGTACAAAGTTTTGGCCTTTATGGAAGAGTCTCAAGAAGAAAGGCATTGTTAACAGAAAGCATAAGAAGTCCTGATTGCAGTTTGCCACAAGCCATGTGGGGGACACAGCAACCATGTGGAAGAAGGTTCTGAACTTTTTGGCCAAAATGCGAAACGCTATGTGTGGCATAAAACTAACACTGCACATCACTCTGAACACACCATCCCCACTGTCAAATATGGTGGTGGCAGCATCATGCATCTCTTCAGCAGGGACAGGGAAGCTGGTCAGAGTTGATGGGAAGATGGATGGAGCCAAATACAGGGCAAACTTGGAAGAAAACCTCTTGGAGACTGCAAAAGACTTGAGACTGGGGCGGAGGTTCACCTTCCAACAGGATAATGACTCTAAACATAAAGCCAGGGCAACAATGGAATGGTTTAAAACAAAACATATCTATGTGTTAGGATGGCCCAGTCAAAGTCCAGATCTAAATCGAGAATCTGTGGCAAGATCTGAAAACTGCTGTTCACAAACGCTGTCCATCTAATCTGACTGAGCTGGAGCTGTTTTGCAAAGAAGAATGGGCAAGGATTTCAGTCTCTAGATGTGCAAAGCTGGTAGAGACATACCCTAAAAGACTGGCAGCTGTAATTGTAGAAAAAGGTGGTTCTAAAAGTATTGACTCAGGGGGGCGAATAATTACCCACTTTGCAGTTATTGATTTGTAAAAAATGTTTGGAATCATGTATGATTTTTTATCCACTTCTCACATGTACACCACTATGTACTTTCACGTGGAATTCCAATAAAATTGATGCATGTTTGTGGCAGTAATGTGACAAAATGTGGAAAACTTCAAGGGGGTCGAATACTTTTGCAACCCACTGTACCAGTTGTTGTTCTTTTTCTGTTATGTATTTGGTTGCACTCTATTAAAGAGAGTCTGAAGCCATAATAAAAATGGCTTTTTTGCTTACATATAGCAGGGGCACGTGTGCCCCTGCTAAAACGCTGCTATCCCGCGGCTGAACGAGGGTCCTTTCCCCTCCAAATCCCCCCTGCAAAATCACGACCAACTTGGTCGTAGATTTTGCTACACCTGTGCGCTTCCGCGTGAGGCAAGGCTATGAGCTGCAGCCCTGACTCACACGAGTCTATCAGCGGCTGATCTCTGCCTCTCCCCCGCCCCTCTCAGTGAAGGAAGACTGAGAGGGGCGGGGGAGAGGCGGAGATCCGCCGCTGATAGACGCGTGTGAGGCAGGGCTGCAGCTCATAGCCCCGCCTCACATGGAAGTGCTCCCCGGGCAGCATAGGGGGGCTTTGGAGGGGAAAGGACCCTAGTTTAGCCGCGGGATAGCGGCGTTTTAGCAGGGGCACACATGCCCCTGCTATATATAAGGAAAAAAGCCATTTTAATTATGGCTTCAGGCTCTCTTTAACTAGCAGATTCTTGTAGTACCAAAATAAGGCAAAATGTTGATTTCTGTGGCAACATGGAATATTTGTGTAATTGCTTAAAGCAAACCTGAGCTAAAGCACGGATGAAAAATCACATACTTACCAAAGGAGAGGAAAGCCTCTGGATCCTTCAGAGTCTACCCATGCTGTCCTCCCATTCACTGCAAAAACCCTCTGGAACATCAGGGCTGTGCTCCTCTTCTGGCACGAGCATGGCTGCACATGCACAGTAGCACGGAGCACATGCGGCTCCAGCTTACTGCACAGGCATGGGTTGTATTCACACAGGTCCAGTACAGCCCCACATGTGCTTGAAGAAGAGCACAGTCACGATCATATTTCCTACAAGCCCTTGTCGGTAATGTTTGGGGGTTCATGAGCAGCAATGGGGTACCGTAGGATAGCTTTATAGGATCCAAAGGCTTCCCTTATCTTATTGCCTGAGGAAGCGGGTCTCTCCCGCCAAACGTTTTGTATTTTACTGGAGTATGTAAATAAATTGTTTTGCTGAAATTGATTGGCATTTTCTTATGTCTGCCTGGAGGAGGTAAGTCCACCACTACCTCCTCAATTTAAACGTTTTAGATCTTTTTATCCTTCTGGCCCCTCTGTATCCATACTACTGTACTCACTGAATCCCCCGTTCTCTCTCCATCTCTCAGCATTTACTGAATCTCCTGTGCAGCAGTTTGTGAAGACCCACATGTCTTCTCTCATGTCTCCTCCAGATCTATGGAAATGCCAACTTCTTGGGGGGGGGAGGGGGGGGTTGAATGGAATACATTCAGTCCTCTACTCCTGCTTGCCATCAGGTACTAGTCTGGTCTTAGTACTTTTATCTCTCCCTGCCCTAGGTGTCACCCCTCTGTGAAACATGGTGTGGTCTGCATCCCCACAGAGCTGCAGGACTGAGCTGCAACACCACACTACAACAGGCTGCACAGGTTTTCCTCAATCACTTAAAGAGGATCTGTAAGAAAAAAAGTTCCCCTATGAGGTACTTACCTCGGGAGGTAAGCCTCTGTACCCTACAATTAGGATAGGCATAGCATAGTTCTATAGGCCTCCATGAATGATAGTTACACTCCTGGTCCCAACTTATCAGGTGAAAAGACCTGCCCCACCCTCCTCCACTGTCACCTGCTCCATTCCAGGTGGGTTTTTTTTGAACTATAGTGACAGCACATTTTTTCCACAGTGCAGGCTGACAATGGAATACCCTACATGATGAACCCAACACCTCTACAAGTTGGGGTAGAGGGGGTGGGAGCAACACAAGGTGATCAGGCATTACATGCTGGAGGTGGAAAACTCTTTTAAGCCAATGTAGCCATTGGACTACATCACTTGGGACCAATGGAAGCAGGAACAGATCAAGGAAGGGAGGTCCGCACAATTGTCTCCAATATCAAAAATTCAGAATAATGGTTTATTCAGGACGTATCCATACAATCAGAAAGCATTCCACTAACATGTTTCGGACACCAGGAAACAGGAACAGCTGATCTGCCATATGTTGGTCATTTTGAACCAAACAACCAAGTACCTCAGTAGGGAACACTGCAAAGCCGAATTGTGTGCCCTAGTGTTGCTGCTGGATCCTAAGCCTAACGGTTGATGAGGCTGCCCAAACTAAGCAGCTTGAGCTGTTGAGGAAATATTGACAATTTTGCAACAGTTGTTGAGTCCTCAACAGCCAGGGAAAAGTTAAGAATTTGCAAATTTTGATAATCACTTTAGAGGAGAAGAGAAAGAAGTAAATAGAGAGGGCCAGCCAGCCAAGACCCCACATGTGGGTGGTGCTAGAAACCAAGGGGACAACAGTAGAGTGCCAAGTGTGAAAGAATGAGGAGGACATAAAGGTGGGGAGAGTGAAGAGGATAGGAGAGATAGGCCACACCATAATTATCCCACCTGTGGATTCTGAGTGCCCACGAAACAGTTCATAGATGGAAAGTATGTCAAAATGTAAATACAGAGAGTGCTAATGATTCTGCCTGTATGTTAGTTAGGGGGAGGGGGCCTTGGTGCTGGCTGTATGTTATTTGTGGTGGATGGTGATGCAGATACTTTGTTATTATTATTATTTATTTATACGGCGCCAACATCTTCCGTAGCGCTGTACATAGTACAAACAAATAATGGGGAATAAATATACATGAGAAGTAAAAGACACTGTACAGTCATGACATTGAATAGAATAAATACAAATACATACATGGTTGATGTGTAGTTGGTACGTGTGCATATGTGTAACGATTGGTGTAGCACACAGACATCTGATTATTGTGTGATCTGCAGAATCACCAATAATACAGACTCTATACCCGATTATGTGGTGATCTGCAGTATCACCAATAATGCAAGTATAGAAGGCTGAGAAACAGACGTGTAAAGTGTTTGGTGCAACAGTAGAACAAATGGATAGATCTCACCAGAGAAGCTGGTGAGTACTATCTGAAACAACAGTGCTAGACCTCACCAGGGGAGCTGGTGGGTACTAGCTGCAACAACAGTGCTAGCCCTCACCAGGGGAGCTGTAACAACAGTAGTATAAATACTAGGCTTTACCAGAGGAGCTGGTAAAGTACTAACAGCAAGAGTGACAACAAAGTTTGGCTAAACCTTACCAGGGGAGCTGGTAAGGTACTATCATCACAAGCAACTGAATAGTTTAACTGGACCTTACCAGAGGAGCTGGTAAGGTACTATCAGTTACAGGAGCTGTATAACTTAAACTGAACCTCACCAGAGGAGCTGGTGGATATCAGTCAAAGAGCACCTCACCAGTGGCAAGGGCCCACTGGTGAGTAGAGAGGTCAGACAGGCAAGGTTCGGCAACTGAGAGGCAGATACAGTACAGAAACGTGAGGCAGAAGAATAGTGAGTTATCAGGCAGAGGTTCAGCAACTAAGTCAGCTAGGCAGAAGTACAGAATCAATGAGCAATAGCAAGGTCAGAGTATAGCCAGAATCATACACAGGTTATCAGTAATACAACATAACAATAGTCCTAGTCTTGTGTGAAATCCCTGGTTTCCTCCCAGATCAAAGCACACCGGATACTAGTCTAAGGTCTGAGCGCTAACACGAGTGTATTCGCAACAGCAGACAAGTTGCAAATGACCAGTGAAGGCTTAAGAAGCTGAGAAGAGCTCACAGCCACGCCCCTTACCAATCAGCCAATCAGATCGGCATGAGTCACCTCCGACGTCAGCCGACCGGCAGGTCAGCTGACGCGCCTTCTTCCAGCATAAAGGTCCTGTCTCCGCGCACGCCCGCGCGATACAGCGACCCTATGAGCACGAGACAGTACCGTTCCCAGCGTGCTAGACGCCGACGGAACAGATGAGGCCTGTGAACAGGGAACAAAGGCGGCTGCGGGTATACCCTGCGTGTCCGCAGCCGCCATAGTTGCAGATGTTACAATATGTTAAAATTACAGCGGTATGAGAAACACTAGGAGGAGGTCCCTGCTTTTGCGAGATTACAATCTAGAGGGATTGTAAGCTCATGGTATAAAGTGCTGCTCCTTATATATGATTTGGGGGAACATGGTGCGCACTAAACGTTATTTGGAAGACATGTATAAGATGTGCCTTTTTTTAAAAATAATGTCTAAGATCGTCACTGAAAGGCTGGCCAAGCCACATTATATTTTGAGTGTCTACTCCCTACTTCAACATTGTCATGATGCAAAGTATTTGGTATGAGATATAAGACAGTGTCTTATATTAATTTTTGCTCTAAAAGATGTACTAGAGCTTATTTTCAGGGGATGTCGTATATTTCTATTAGGAAGTGTCTCTCAGCAGAACATTTCCTGTTCCTTTGTATTGTGATGTTCATGGATTTGAAGGTATGCTACTGTACTGATCAGGCACCTGCCCTGTCTGATAACCTTGATAACCTTAATAACCATAACCTTGATAACCATAGCTGATAACCTTGCTATGTGCTGGGGTGACAGGATGAGGCCTATTTTCCATGAACTGTTGAGCTGTGTGCTCAGCAAGCAGTTGCAAGGCAGCAGTGAGCAGTTACCAGGCAGCAGCAAGCAGTTACCAGGCAGCAGCAAGCAGTTGTGAGAGTTTGAGATGTATTTCACTGCCTGTAAACAGTTCGTGGAAAAGAGGCCTTAGTGCCCGATTGGCACTGCACCACTGTGTCCCTACTTACTGCCTGCCTCTTCCTCCTCTTTAACTTCCGCTAGGGCTTATTTTCGGGGTAGGGCTTATATTTCAAGCATGCTCAAAATTCCAGCTAGGGCTTATTTTCAGGGTAGGTCTTATTTTCAGGGAAAGAGGGTAGCCAACTATTGGTTCCTAGTAAAATCTGATAGTAAAATCTGACATAATACAGAACTCGAACACAATACCACCAGCAGATAAAGCAGGGAACTGATTGTTTTGAAGCATTTTTTTAGGCCAGGCAATTAAAAGAAAAAAGTTGTGTATGTTTATGTTTGGCACAATAAGAAACTAAAAACAGGAAAAAATAAAAAATAAATGTCTTATTCAAGCTTTTTCTGCAATGTATCAACTGCCCAGATACACAAAAACAACAACAATGTTGTCGTTCTTGTTGGTTCTTCTTTCGGGGATAAAACATGCTTCAAAAATTGAGTCTGAAATCTGAAATGTTGTGCATCCCTCCTTTTCATGAATGAAAAAATGTTCATGTCTGCTTTTGTATACTGAGCACCATAAATTCTGTAGATATGCATCAGTTACGAGAGTAAATTACAGATTTATTATGTGTGAATTTGTGTTAATCCACGAGTAATTACAATTTATATGGAAGTTATTTTTTTGTGTGCATGTAAAATTGTAATCTGCTGATTTCATATGTATATGGTTTGACCCACTATAATAACATTTGGAAAAAAAAATATGTTTTACTATATTTTTGCAGAAAATAATAATCTACAATCTATTTTAGGGTGATAATGCCAACATGGGATATTTGCTCATTTTTATGGTCAAATATACTTTTATTGTACTATTTCAATAAAGATGACACACTCCTTAAAGAGACTCCGTAACAAAAATTGCATCCTGTTTTTTTATCATCCTACAAGTTCCAAAAGCTATTCTAATGTGGTCTGGCTTACTGCAACACTTTCTGCTATCACAGTCTCTGTAATAAATCAATGTATCTTTCCCCTGTCAGACTTGTCGGCCAGTGTCTGGAAGGCTGCCAATTTCTTCAGTGTTGTGGTTCTGCTATAAACTCCCCCTTTCAGGCCCCTCTCTGCACACTGCCTGTGTGATATTTAGATTAGTGCAGCTTCTCTCTGCTCTCGTATCTTTTACAAGCTGGATAAAGTTTCCTCTGAGCTGGCTGGGCTTTCACATACTGAGGAAATTCAGACAAGGGCAAAGCTGTTTGCAGGAAGAAAAGAGCAGCCTGAAACTTCAGTGCATGAGAGCAGAAGGGGGAAAGAAACACACAAATGATCTCTTGAGATTCAAAAGGAAGGGTGTATACAGCCTGCTTGTGTATGGATGTATTTTGTATGTGTGGACATACTGTACATCAACCTACTTCCTGTTTTGGTGGCCATTTTGTTTGTTTATAAACAAACTTTTTAAAACTGTTTTTAACCACTTTTAATGCGGCGGGGAGCGGCGAAATTGTGACAGAGGATAATAGGAGATGACCCTTAAGCAATGGTATGTTTACTTTTGTGCGATTTTAACAATACAGATTCTCTTTAAAATAGGCAATGAAATTGATTGGGTGCTTGGCAGCAGAATGAATGTCCCCACCAAAGTCATGTAAATATGGATGTCCCCACCAAAGTCATATAAATGCAGCATTGTTCGTTCTTCAAGGATGCAAGGATGCATCATGAAACATTTACTCAATAAACCTTACAAACATTTGGAGTGTACACAAAAATTTACTTTACTATATGTATTTGTCATTGCATTCCACCATTGAACTGACAAGAAAGAAAACAAATGTGAAAATACAGTCATAACACATGCTACCTTGTCTTACAATAGGCAATCAAAACATTTCATTACCATAAACTGTTCTAAGTTTTCTCCTAGTTGGTCATTTTTAATTTTCTGTTTAAATTAAAATTACCTTTGCACTCTCCAATTGAAAAAGTGGCAAAACATGGGTGAAAATGTACTGATAAAACTATTCTGAGTATTTTCTTTCTTACTGGTGGCTTACAATGCATTGTATTTATAATGTGAAAATATCACCTAAGAAAAAAGGAGAAAAAGTGAATAGGATCAGGCCCATGGTGAAAGAAACAATCTAAAAACCTGTAGTTGGAGGAACGAATAGCTGCCAGCACCCCGAAAGTTTTAGTGGACAATGGCTAACCACCATGTACTTCTGTATTGAACAGGAGTCAAGCTGCTTGTCTTAACAATCAAACCACTGCCCAAGCATACACGTGAAGACTAAGCTGCTTCTGATATTTTAACTTTTATCAGGGCAGACTTTCACTGCTAGAGAGCTGCAGAAAGTAATATTAAAAAATGCTACTTTGTTCCGCTAGCAGTATTGCAATAAAAATCATATGTCACACAAATCTTGGTCTAACACATTAGAGACCATGTTACTGGAGCAAAATCCACCTAAAACAGCAATTACAACTTATGAAAATGTTGTACATCCTACTGTGGACTATTAACATAGCTAAGTGGGCAAGCCCTTTCCTTCACTTAAAGAGACACTGAAGTGGAAAAAAAAATATGATATAATGAATTGTATGTGTAGTACAGCTAAGAAATAAAACATTAGGAGCAGAGGCATAAGTCTCATATTGTTTCTATTACAGGAAGAGTTAAGAAACTCCAGTTGTTATCTATGCAAAAGAGACATTAAGCTCCACGACTTTCAAAGTAAAAGGGAGCTCTGTCTTCTGAAGCTTATTATCTCAAGTGTCTGACACTGTATGGTTTGTTTTTCTGCAGAGGGCAGTTCAAAAGTTCACTAGCCTGCACTGTAAAATCCTTTAGAATGCAGAGTACTGTGTAAACTGCAAGTATAAGAGAATGATGCAATGTTATAAAAAAACTATACAGGATAACTGAACATAAAAATATGACAATATTTTCTTTTCTACTAATGTTCTAGTAATTATCCGTACTACACAACCAATTCATTATATCATAATTTTTCTTTTCACTTCAGTGTCTCATTAAGTCTTATCATGTTATTTTAAAGTCTACAATACTCTTGGCAAATTATTCCAGCCTCAGCGTTTAGAGAAATGTTTCTCAAACAGTATCACTATTCTTATATCTCACCTAAACAATCATTTAAAATGAAATTATCCAACTCACACACATGCCTGAAATGTAATGTCGCACAAGCAGACCTGGCTCATTGCCTCTGGCATTGTAGAAGAATACCAAGCATACAGATATTGCAGAATGTAACGGTCACTCAAGGAACAGTATTAGGCACAGCTGATGTAAGCTCTCTTTATACCAATATACCCCATCAGGGGGGAATTGAGGCCGCACACCACTATTTGGAACTTAACGAGGACTTAGACTATGACCAAACAGTTTTCCTGCTTGACCTCCTTGCTTTTGCTCTAACCAAAAATTACTTCTGGTATAAGGGTAAATATTACCTGCAAAGTTACGGATGTGCCATGGGGGCGGCATTCACACCATCTCTCGACAATTTATACATGGCCAGGTGGGAGGAGAAGGCAATAGAGGAAGGAAGGGCAAATATTACACTACGGCAAAGATATATAGATGACCTCCTGATTACCGTGTATGGGAAGGGGACAAAAATAGCTTCCAGAGGTTTATAGCTGGGGTGAATACTCTAGCTACAAATATACAACTAACCCTGGAATGTGATGAGAGTACAATACATTTCCTAGATTTGGAAATCAGCAAGGATGGTGATAAGCTTAAAACTAAATGCTTTTTTAAATAAACTGATCTCCGGCTTAGACGAAACTGTACTGAATTGAGTGACTTTGACCACCAGGCCTGCTTAATCAAAAATAGATTTATACAAAAGGGTTACCAGGAAAGTGAACTGAATACCACCATGGAGATGGTGAGGAACATGGACAGGAGGACACTACTGCAAAATTGGGATGTGGAAAGGAATGAGCACTATGAGTATGGCACGTCCTTCATCTCTGATTTCTCAGTGCAATACAAACAAATTGAAAAAATAATGTGTCGCCATTGACAAGTGCTAATGACTGACCAGGCCCTAGTGAGAGCATTGCCGACCCAGCCCAGCTTTCTATACCGCAGAGCCCCCAATCTGCGGGATAAACTGGTGCCCAGCTGTGTTGACCCACGGTTAGTGGGTTGACAAAGGCCTGGATTTTTTCCCTGTGGTGCATGCATGGAATGTGAATTGGGCGTAGCCAAGAAAACTAATAGTTTAAAGTCCTCTGTTACTAATAAAAAATATGATATGAAAGCATTCATGACTTGTGGCACTCACCATGTGATATACCTGCTGTGGTGCACATGTGGTCACCAATACATAGGACGTACTACTAGGACCTTAAGTAAACGAATTGGTGAGCACATCTGTAAAATTGGAAAAGGACATGAGGATCATAGTGTCTCAGCACACTTTAAAGTGGCACATGATTGCAACCCCTCTTACATGAGCTATTGTGCCATTGACAGGTTCATTCCATCATGGAGAGGATTAAACAGTCTGCAAGAAATATCCAAAATGGAGACCAAGTGGATCTATCACATGCAAACCTTGACACCTAAAGGATTAAATATAGAAGAAGACATTAACTGCGTCATTAATAATGACTAATCAGGGCTCTGCCTCTGACACAGGAGACCAGGGTTTGAATCTCAGGCTGTGCCTGTTCAGTAAGCCAGCACGTATTCAGTAGGAGACCTTAGGCAAGTCTCCCTAATACTGCTACTGCCTATAGAGCGCGTCCTAGTGGCTGCAGCTCTGGCGCTTTGAGTCCGCCAGGAGAAAAGCGCGATATAAATGTTATTTGTCTTGTCTTGTCTAAATCTGCTGTGGGCAAACCATTCGGTATGCCTTTTTTCACTGTTTTTTTTTTTACTGTGCAGCTTTATTTATTTTTTTTTTTTTTTAATTTTCAATATTTTTTATACATGTTTTGCTAGAACACAGTCACTTAAGTACCAATTTGGGATTTTATATCACCAATGTATGGCATTGGGTGTTTCTACACCATCACCATTAATACAAGCGCGGATAGTGATTTAGGGTGCTGCAGTACCATTATCACTCCGCCTACTATTTAATGACATAGACGATAGAACGTCAACATTGATGGAGTAGACACCATCATACGTGAGTCAACGGGTAGCTAGCAAAAAGGGACATCTTAGTGGCATAGTGTGAACCAGGTTAGTGATGATATCTGGTACGGGAGGTGAGGTCGCATGTCTGTGGGCACTTACCTTTGTGCTACACGGACTTGCAACTTTGCCTTCGGGGACAAATGTGGTTCTTGTTACTGGGGCACAACCAGTAGGTAACAATTTTGGATGTTTCTACACCATCGTCCCCCTTCCGGTTATGATGCACTACGGGGTGGCTGCTAATTCGGCTACCTACCTACGTGAGTGCACGCAGTGTGATATACCACTCCGTGCATACCTGTTAACTGCACCTGTGTGACTGCACATTGTATTACTCAAGTCAGTGCATACTTTTCACTTCATCCCCCCGATATGGCCAAAACGGACAAAACAGGTAGAGGCAAAGGTAGAGGCAGACCCAGAGCAAGGCCACCTAGCAGGTCTGTGCTAGGTCGTGGTGATGTGTTTTCGTGCGGCCCTGGACCAAAGTACAGTGCTCAGAAGAAGGCACGTCCCATCAACTCCCAAGATTGTCAGGACGTGGTTGACTATTTAACACAGAACACCTCATCTTCCGCAGCCACCAGCGCTACTCCAAGTACCACATCTGCTACATTTGACAGTTCACAGGAGTTATTTGGTGGGGAAATCACTGATGCACAGCCATTATTGTTACAACCAGATGAAGGCGCTAAGCAAGTTACACGACCACATATGTCTGAGTTAGGCGATACTATGGACGCAACGTGTGCGGAGGGGGATGATGAAGTACCTGCTGTTGATTAAGTTTTGGAGGTGTCTGAGGCAAGCGAAGCTGGGCAGGATGATTATGATGATGACGATGATACGGTTCCCACGTATGTTCCCAATAGAGAAGATGAACAGAGGACAGTTCAGAGGGGGAGTCAGAGAGGAGTAGGAGGAGACGAGTTCCTGAAAGAAGCAGGGGGAGCTCGTCATCGGAAACAGCTGGTGGCAGTGTCCGGCACCATGTATCGCCACTTATGTACAGCGAGCCAACATGCCCTTCAACGTCAGCTGCTGATGCCACCATAGTGCCATCACCCCAGGGGGGCTCAGCGATTTGGAAATTTTTAATGTGTCTGCCTCAGATTGGAGCAATGCCATCTGTTCTCTCTGCCTCCAAAAATTGAGCCGTGGAAAGGCCAACACATACGTAGGGACAAGTACCTTACGAAGGCACATTGAGAAAAGGTACAAACTGCAATGGGAAGAGCACCTGAACAAAAGCAGCACAAAAAAGAAAAGCCACCCTCCTTCTACTCTTCCTTCTTCAGGTGCATCATCTTCAGCCGCTTTCTCCCTTGCACCTTCACAGCCACCCTCCTCCACTCCGCCTCTGACCTTGAGCGGTTCCTGCTCGTCTGCCCACAGCAGCCAGATGTCTGTGAAGGAAATCTTTGAGCGGAAGAAGCCAATTTCTGCCAGTCACCGCCTTGCCCGGCGTCTGACAGCTGGCTTGGCAGAACTGTTAGCTCGCCAGCTGTTACCATACCAGCTGGTGAACTCTGAGGCCTTCCGTAAATTTGTGGCCATTGGGACACCGCAGTGGAAGATTCCAGGCTGCAATTATTTCTCTAAAAAGGCGATACCCAAACTGTACCGTGAAGTTGAGAGGCAAGCGGTGTCATCTCTGGCACACAGCGTTGGGTCAAGGGTCCACCTGACCACGGATGCCTGGTTTGCCAAGCACGGTCAGGGCAGGTACATTACTTACAAAGCCCATTGGGTCAACCTGGAGACCGATGGCATGCAGGGAGTACGTGGCTGTGCAGCGGACCAACTTGTGACACCTCCACGGCTTGCAGGCAGGCCTCCTGCCACCTCCTCTCCTCCTGCTACATCCTCTTCACTATCGTCCTCCTCCTCCTCCTTGGCTGAGTGGCAGTTCAACTCTACTGGTGCTGCCATCTCCTCTCCAGCTACACAGCCCCAGCTCCCCAGGGCCTATGCTGCATGCCAAGTACGAAGGTGTCACGCCATCTTAGACATGTCTTGCCTCAAAGAGAAGAGTCACACCGGACCAGCTCTTCTGGCTGCTCTTAACAAACAGTTGGATCAGTGGCTGACCCCGCACCAGCTGGAGATCGGCAGCGTGGTGTGTGACAATGGCAGCAATCTCATTTCAGTGTTGAATTTGGGAAAGCTGACACATGTACCCTGCATGGCACATGTGCTGAATCTAGTCATTCAAAGATTTGTGTCAAAGTACCCAGGCTTAGAGGACATCCTGAAGAAGGCCAGGAAGTTGAGTGGGCATTTCAGGCGGTCTTACACGGCCATGGCACACTTTGCCGACATTCATCGGAGAAACAAGTTGCCGGTGAGACGCCTGATTTGCGATAGCCCGACTCACTGGAATTCGACCCTCCTTATGTTCTCTTGCCTGCTGGAACAGGAGAAAGCCATCACCCAGTACCTCTACAATTTCAGTAGAAGGACACAATCTGGGGAGATGGGGATGCTCTGGCCCAACAACTGGACACTCATGCAAAATGCATGCAGGCTCATGTGGCCGTTTGAGGAGGTGACCAACCTGGTTAGTCGCAGTGAAGGCACCATCAGCGACTTGATCCCGTACGCTTACTTCCTGGAGCGTGCCGTGCGTAGAGTGGTGGATCAAGCTGTGGAGGGGCGTGAAGAGGAACAGTTATGGGAGGAACAGTTGTGAGAGCAATTTTCAGCAGAACCAGATGTTTCCTCAACACCTGTGGCAGCACAGAGGGGGGAGGAGGAGGAAGAGTCATGTGGGGAAGAGGAGTCAGACTCAGATGATGAGAAATGTGTTTCTTTGGAGGAGGAGGAGGCGGCGGCAGAAGAACAACCGCAGCAGGCGTCGCAGGGGGCTTGTGCTGCTCAACGTTACCGTAGTATTGTTCGTGGTTGGGGGGAGGACTTACCTGATATCACTGAGGAAGAGCAAGAGGAGATGGATAGTACGTCTGCATCCAACTTTGTGCAGATGGCATCTTTCATGCCTTCCAGCCTGTTGAGGGACCCCTGTATAAAAAAACCTCAAGGGGAATGAGCTGTACTGGGTGGCCACGCTACTAGACCCTCGGTATAGGCACAAAGTGGCAGACAAGTTGCCAACTCACCTGAAGGCAGAAAGGATGCAGCACTTGCAGAACAAGCTGGCAACTATGCTTTACAGTGCATTTAAGGGTGATGTCACAGCACAACGGAATAAAGGTACCACTGACAGGAATCCTTCTCCCATGTCCACGCAGGCAAGAACAGGACGCTCAAGCGATCTCATGGTGATGTCGGACATGCGGACATTCTTTAGTCCAATGCCTCGCCTTAGCGCTTCCGGATCCACCCTCCGCCAACGCCTGGTCTAAAAGGGTAGCTGACTACCTGGCCCTTAGGGCCCTTTTCCACTAGCAATCGCAATCACAAATCACAAACGCCAGTGATTGCGATTGCGATTTTTCATTAATTCTGTTATGCGATTGCGATTTGCGATTTTCATTTGCATTGCATTATCATTGTAAAAATCGCTCCAGCAAGCGATTGCGATTTGCGATTAGCGATTTCCAAATCGAATCACTGTAGTGGAAAATACTTCTCATGATTTCTATGATAAAGTAACAACCCTAGCGATTTAAAAATCACTAGCGATTTGCGATTTTGCGATTCAGCAATCACAATCGCTCTAGTGGAAAAGGGCCCTTAGTGTGGATGTAGACACTGTGAGCAGCGATGAACCCTTGGACTACTGGGTGCGCAGGCTTGACCTGTGGCCAGAGCTGTCCCAATTTGCCATCCAACTTCTGTCTTGCCCTGCCTCAAGCGTCCTATCAGAAAGGAGCAGCTGGAGGCATTGTCACTGAGAAGGGAAGTCGCCTAAGTCACAAAAGTGTTCAGTAGCTGACCTTTATCAAAATGAATGAGGCATGGATACCGGAGGCCTACTGCCCGCCCCAAGACTAAGTCAGTCCCCACACACAGCATCTCTGCCTGCACGCCGTTTGACTGCCTGCCCCAAGACTAAGTCGCTCCCCACACAGCACCTCTGCCCGCAGGCCGCTTGACTGCCTTCTCCGCCACCACCAAAAGGGTCCAGGACTCCAGGTGAATTCCTGAATTTTTAAGTCCGCTGCTAGCAGCGGCCGCTATAATAATTTTTCTGGAGCGTGTACATGCCTGTATAATTTTTCTGGCTGCACTGCAGCTGCAACAACAAAACAAATGGCATGTACATGTGCCAATTCACCTTCATAATCATTACCTTGCTGCGGTGAAGGGGCTTGCGTATCACAATGAAGCAATGACCGCCGGCTATACGAGTGTCTCAGGGGGGGGCATACCCAAGATAATAAGGTCATTGCTTCATTGTGGACAGACCAAATTTGATCAGCTGGACAGTCACTGTTCTGTCAATCAGCTACATCAGCCCGGCGACCATATGGGCTTGAAAACCGCCTGCACTCTGGCCATGGTGCGCACCAGCCCAGCACGGCCGTCACTACACAAACAGCTGTTTGCGGTGCGTTACACAGTGAGATTGGTGTGTCAGTGTGAAGCAGTACTGAAATTACACTCCCTGATTGATGTATACACATTGCAAGATGTTTTAAAGCACTTGGCTTGAAAACCGCCACAGCCTGCACTCTGTCCATGGTGCGCACCAGTCCAACACGACTGTCACTACACAAACAGCTGTTTGCGGTGCGTTACACAGTGAGTTTGGTGTGTCAGTGTGAAGCAGTACTCTAATTACACTACCTGATTGATGTATACATATACTAGATGTTTTAAAGCACTTTAGGCCTGCAATTTAGCATTCAATGTGATTTCTGCTTTTAAAACACTGCTTTGCGTCAAATCCAGATTTTTCCCTGGGACTTTTGGTGTTTATCTCACTCCTCCATGCCCCCCTCCAGGTGTTAAACCCATTGAAACATTTTTTCCATCACTTTTGTGGCCAGCATAAGTGTTTCTAGTTTTCAAAGTTCGCCTCCCCACTTAAGTCTATTGCGGTTCGCAAAAGTTCGTGCGAACCGAACTTTTGCGGAAGTTCGCTAACCCGGTTTGCGAACCAAAAATCGGAGGTTCGGGTCATCTCTTGTATTAAGTAGATATGTGGTAGGTCGAGAGATGCTAATAATTGTAAATCTTGCATTTGCTGATATATTTTATATACATATGTTTATGTGCTGACCACTTGCAGCAGAGAAAAATAATTCTGGCATGCTAAGGGTGCAGCAATAGGCTGCGCGCATAGACAGGGGATATAATATAGGTTACTAAAGAGTTGGTTACCCTGCAAAAACTTCCCCTGCAGGCCGTAGGAAGCGTGGGAGCTGGAACGCACACAGGATCCCTTGCTTGGAACACAGGGAGGCGGGGGGCAGGAAGTATAAAAGTATGTGTTCATTGAGCGTGCGTCCAGCCCCTGATGAGTCACGCCCATGTGACGAAACACGTAGGGTGGAGCTAGGACGCACGTACACTGCTGCTATTATCCACGGTGACTGGCCGAACTGACCCGCAGAACAGATACTGCCGGCGAGTATAAGAGACTTCTATATGCAATGTTTACAAATTTTGTTCGTGTTCGTAGTAGCCTAGCAGAGCTTTTTATTCAATAAATTACTGTTTTACACTATGTTGAGTTCTCTATTGCACTTAGGAAGTTCATATAAGGAGGCAATGGCTGCCGCTATATGCTAAGATACAAGAAATGTGAGGGTAAGCAGGCACTCTAGGGGGGCGTGCAGGCTCGCCATTCTATGCTTTACGGTGACGGCTATCCACCATTTCCAGAGTGTATATACACTGGGTGTCTTATGTGCGTATGTTACACCCTATGTGAAGCATCTCTATGTTATCTTTTATGGTCCATTGAACGGTTTGGATGAGTGACATCATAGGAAGAAAAGACTGTGTGTTTTCTACTACAAAGCACAGCAGAATTTATACACTGTTTACCTAACGCCTTTTAAAAAGAGGATACTGCATGCAGCTTTAAAGAAAACCTGAACTGAAAATTAAACGTCAAAATAAACATACGCAAGTCATACTTACCTCCTGTGTAGTCTACTCCTCAATCTCTTTCTCCTCTCCTGTGTCCTGTTTGGCCACTGTGATCAAGAGAATTATCCGTCCTCCATTTTGAAAATGGCCATTACCCCATAACAGCTTCCTGGTCAGCACAGAGTTAAACTGTTACATTGCCCACTTGCGCCATAGGGAAACATGGACACATCAGTTCTCCTCTCCGCTGTAACTGACAGCAACTGATATATAACTGACAGCAACTTATATATTTCAGTTCTGACAAAATATTGTCAGAACTGGAAGGGATCATTGTCAGAAGAAAATGGTGAGCTTCTAAAAGGAACTGATGGTAAGATAACTATGTAATCTTCATTTGAAGTTACCCCATGTGTTTATTTTAAATAATTTTACTCAGTACAGGTTCCCTTTAACATTACCGGATTTTAAAGCGATAAGTACTGTTGCCAGTTGACATTCCTATTGAGTGCGGCTTTGCACTTGTTTTAGAAGAATAAAAGCTTTCTGCCGGCAGGTTCTCGGTTGTACTATGGATAAACTATTGAACTACAAACCTTTCACCACTGGTTAGGAGCTATTTGAAATTATAGCGATAGATGATACAAGGGTTCCTAGGAGTAGCAAAAAGATTGCCCTCATTATTTTTGCAGAGGCTAGGAAAAGAATTCTGGTTGGATTTATTGGATTTCCCCCTTACCACCAACACTCATACAGTTCAAGCTTAAGCTATACAATGTTTTTCTAATGGACTGGATTAAAATGTTCCAATAGAAAGAGTTGCATACAAAAAACTTCTTTGAAGTCTGGGAAAGCTTCACGGACCAACCTCAATAAGGAGCAAATTACAGAATCATTTAGCCTAACTCAATGACATTAAGACAGAATGCAGGACCCTCCCATACTAATCAGATAGTCTACGGACCATTGACACATGGTAAAGGGATCGAGAATTGTGTAGGAATTCAACAATTGTTATTGTCTGATCCATAAATTATTATGTCCATTGCTACGAGTTGAACGATTAGTAGAAATGTTGTAGTTACCTTGATGACTATTGTTGACAATATGCTTTTCTCAGGTTATGCTTTTGATGTGTAGGTTCATACTAATGCATTATATTACTTCCTCTTCAATAAAAATTGTTTAAAAAAATGTTACTTTGTAATCACACATAGAGATATAGGAGGCCTACAAAAAAGCACTCCTGAGTTTTCTCCTAGATGATATTTTTACAACTTGTCATAAAATTCCATTTAAGCCACAGGCAAGCAAAAAAATACTAAAATACATTTGTTAGTACTTTTACCAAATTTGGGGTATTTTTTTCAGTTGTAAAATACTGAAAAGTTAGTTTAACCGGTTCAGCCTCACAGCTATTTTCACCTTAAAGAGACTCCGTAACAAAAATTGCATCCTGTTTTTTATCATCCTACAAGTTCCAAAAGCTATTCTAATGTGTTCTGGCTTACTGCAGCACTTTCTGCTATCACAGTCTCTGTAATAAATCAACTTATCTCTCTCTTGTCAGACTTGTCAGCCTGTGTCTGGAAGGCTGCCAAGTTCTTCAGTGTTGTGGTTCTGCTATGAACTCCCCCTTCCAGGCCCCTCTATGCACACTGCCTGTACATTATTTAGATTAGGGCAGCTTCTCTCTTCTTTCTTATATTTTACAAGCTGGATAAATCATCCTCTGAGCTGGCTGGGCTTTCACATACTGAGGAGTTAGACAAGGGCAAAGCTGTTTGCAGGAAGAAAAGAGCAGCCTGAATCTTCAGTGCATGAGAGCTGAAGGGGGAAAGAAACACACAAATGATCTCTTGAGATTCAAAAGGAAGGCTGTATACAGCCTGCTTGTGTATGGATGCATTTTCTATGTGTGGACATACTGTGCATCAACCTACTTCCTGTTTTGGTGGCCATTTTGTTTGTTTATAAACAAACTTTTAAAAACTGTTTTTAACCACTTTTAATGCGGCGGGGAGCGGCGAAATTGTGACAGAGGGTAATAGGAGATGTCCCCTAACGCACTGGTATGTTTACTTTTGTGCGATTTTAACAATACAGATTCTCTTTAAGGACTGAAGCAATTTTCCCCTGTCAGCGCTGCTCTCATTCATTCGCTAATAGCTTTATCACTACTCATCACACATAAATTATTTAGATCTTGTTTTTTTCACCACAAATTTGGCTTTTGGGGGGTGACATTTGTTTTTAGTAACTACTAAAATGTCTATGTATTTTAAAGAGAAAAACGAGGAAAAAAATGAAAAAATACACTATTTCTCCAATTCCAGCCTCTATAGTTTTAAAATGAACAATGCTACTGAACATTTTACCCACATATTTTATCTGCCTGTTTGTCGTGGTTATCACAAGATTTAAATTATGTCCCTAGTACATAGTATGGTGACAATATGTTATTTGGAAATAAAGGTGCATTTTTTCTATGTTGTGTTTTTTGTTTTCTCATTGCACACTACCAATGATTACAAGCCTTTATTTGAAAAAAAAAAACAGTAATACATCCTCATGACATACATATTTAAAAAGCTGAGTCCCTAAGGTAACTATTTAAGTATTCACTTTTCAATTCTGTCACTTTTGGTGTTTTTTACAAGTGTATTAGTTTGGTGCAGAGTATATGAAAAAAACAATTGCATTGCTTTTCATTTCATTTGCTGCTAAAACAAAACCACATCACATATGCCTAATCTCTCAAAGACCCCAAATACTATTCTCTTGCTTGTCCCGGTGAAAATGATACCCTATACACATAATCAGATAGCTTCTTGGCCACGCAATACTCTGTTAACCATGAGCAGCACTAATGCATTTTTCAAGGCCATTTTTTGCAACAAAAGTAATACAGTCATTCTTTGTTCGCAAAGCCCCTGGAGTGTCAGAACATTTGAAACAGGTCACAAATGTCACCATTCTGAAAACTAGAGACCCAGGCCTACTGAGATATACATATTTTAAAACAATTGGACTTCTGCGGTTTTGCTAAAATTGAATCATAACTTGGAAAATGGTATTTTTTTTACATCTTTTTTCACTTTGGCACAAAAAAAACAAACACTTGACATAGTTTTTGTCTCTCAAAGACCCCAAATACTATTCTCTTGCTTGTCCCGGTGAAAATGATACCCTATACACATAATCAGATAGCTTCTTGGCCACGCAATACTCTGTTAACCATGAGCAGCACTAATGCAATTTTCAAGGCCATTTTTTGCAACAAAAGTAATACAGTCATTCTTTGTTCGCAAAGCCCCTGGAGTGTCAGAACATTTGAAACAGGTCACAAATGTCACCATTCTGAAAACTAGAGACCCAGACCTACTGAGATACACATATTTTGAAACAATTGGACTTCTGCGGTTTTGCTAAAATTGAATCATAACTTGGAAAATGATATTTTTTACATCTTTTTTTCACTTTGGCACTATAAAAAAATCTGAGGACTTAGGCCTCAGTCCTAAAACACACCAAAATGTATTCTACAGCTCATCACGGTTAAAATGATACAACATATGCCTTACTTAGTAACAAATGGTTGTGTGCAGCAATCAATTATACCCAATGTGCACTATTTTTTTTTTGCACTAATTGTTGCAGAGCTATTGTTTGTTTGCATATTCCCAGGAGAGATTGGAATCAAACAAAGACCGCACATGACACCATCATAGAAGGCTAACAACCAGGGCTATTCATCAGTAGGTATTTTGTGAGCTACCTTCTCAAAGGAACACTGCAAAAGGAATTTTCACATTGCCCTGGTTATAACAAATCCAAAATGTGGCTAATTTGAATATATCACTTCTCTTCACAGTGATAACAAATACATTGGAGCTTACCATTGGATGTCTTGCAGAATTAGAGAAAAGCCAGAGGCCATAAGTCAGGGGTCAAGCAGATCCAAGAGTCAGAAGATGGGAGCAGCAGGGTCCAAAGTTCAATTTTGAACTTACTTTGTGTTTTCTTTTTCCTCAAAAAATTCAGTTTCCGCCAACACCCCAAAAACATAGGGGTATGCCAAATGTGAGCTCCTTTGAGGGTCTGTAAGTTACATGAATATATAGGAAGGGGGAAAATGCCAGTCAAATATGTCCAGGTAAAGGAAAAAAAACCCACAAAAAAAAGAGAGAAACAAAAACACAAAAAAAAGGGAAAAAATAAATTAGTAATCTGCAAGTGTGTGGTATGCCCTAAAGCACTTGATAACACACAGTGCTGGGGCTGAGGGGCAATCTGGGCAAAAATACCGTGACTCACACCGTCTCTTGTGTTTCACACACACTCTGCATCTTCTCAGGGGGGCTTTTTTCACTTCATTGGGGGGAATTAGTTCAGGGAAATGTCTCTCCCTCAGTCTAATTGAGTTCTCCAAATGGATAGGATCCTGTTGTGCAATTTGGCCAGGGGAATACATTAGGGACTTGTGGACTTCAATCTGGAACTCAAGAAAGGTCATCTGTTGGCTTGTTGGTGTTGTGGTGGTTTTTAGATAGACCACAAATGCATTGTGCATGGTCATCTGCAACAAGAAGAATGTTATTTTTTTGTACCATGCTTTCCTTCTTCTTAATAAATAAGGCGCCAAGACTTGGTCTGATAAGTCCACTGCTCCCATATTTTTATTGTAGGCGACTATGGCCTCTGGCTTTCTACGTTGTTCCGTTCTGGATGTGGCAAGAACTGTGGCCTCAGTATGGATGGTGGATAGCATCATCACCTCCCGCTTGTCGTGGAACTTTAATGCCAGGAGCTCTTCAGATCTGAGTGCGTAGGACTCTCCTCTGCATAGTTTTTTATTTACTACCTGTGGGGGGAGGCCTTTACGGTTTGCTCTCACCGTCCCACATGCGCCAGTCTGGACTGAGAAGAGGAACTTGAACAGTGGCACACTTGTATGAAAGTTGTCCAAGTAGACGTGGTAGCCTTGGTGGAGAAGTGGATTCAGTAGGTCCACCACTATTTTGCCACTGGTGCTAATATACTCAGGGCACCCAGCTGGCTGCAGAATGGAGTCTTTGCCTTCATAAATTTTAAAAGTGAAGGTATAGCCAGTGCCACTCTCGCATGCCCTATAAATTTTCACCCCACATCTTGCCCTCTTGCTTGGGATGTACTGTTTCATGGAAAGTCTCCCATGAAACGGTACCAGGGATTCGTCCACAGCTATTTCCCGGTGTGGGGTATATACATCCATGAACACTGCACTTAGGTGGGTCAACAGGGGTCTCAATTTAAACAGTCTGTCATGGTCAGGGTCGGTATGATTCACACTTTGCGTGTTGTCATTTAGGTGAAAAAACTTTGACAACAGCTCAAAACGCTGCCTGCGCATTATTGCTGGATAGAGGGGTGCATTATGATAAAGGTCCCTGGACCAGTACATTTTTATCTGGGGCTTTGGGGTGATGCTCATGCTGAGCGTGAGGCCTACATAAGCCTTCATTTCAGGCACGTTGGTGGGGTGCCATTTTCTGGTGATATAGTTGGTGGGGTGGTCAGCTAAAAATTGTAGCGCAAATAAATTAGTTTGCTCTACTAAATGCTCCCACATTGCCTCTGTCATGAAAAGCTGGAAAATGTCAATTGGTGCCTGATTGACAATGGGCACTGACACACCAGCGGTGGCTGTGAAGGGTGGGATGTTGGGCGCAGCATAATTAGGGGGTTCCCAGGTGCCATTTAACATATGAAGCGGTACCTCCTGCCTGCGAGGTACCTGTGGCTGCCTACCCTGTCTGCGCCTAGCTCCCCCTGGCGCACTGCTGCTAGCAGCAGCGGGGTTGCCCACAGAGCCCTCTGCTGGGTTGCCCACGGAGCCCTCTGCTGGGTTGCCCACGGAGCCCGATGCTGGGTCGCCCATGGAGCCCGATGCTGGGTCGCCCACGGAGCCCGAAGCTGGGTCGCCCACGGAGCCCCCTGCTGTGGACAGTCCTGATGGTCCCTCATCAGCGGACTCAGGACTTGGGTCCCTCCTCAAGTGGCGTGATGGCGGCCCTTCGGACTCTGAAGATTCAGATCCTGAACCAGAGCCGGACGGAGGGAGCCAATCACTACCTGACTCATCCTCGCTGCTGCTCTGCTGGAGGATGGCGGCTGCCTCCACCACAGAATAGAGCCTCCTTGCCATTATTTAGAAAGGGATAGATAAAGATGAAAAATATAAAGCGATAGAAAGATTTTTTTTTTAAAGTGACAGGTTTTTTTTTAAGTTTTTTTTTTGGGGGGGGGGGGGGGGTGTAGAGGGGGGTTGTAGAGGGGGTAGAGAGGGGGGGGGAGGACAGTAGAGTATAGATAGTAACAGATAGGAAGAAAAAGATCACAATAGATCAGTGATCAATAGATCTGTAGGGAATAAATGGCCGAGGAGAGGGAGAATCAGGGATTCTGGGCAGTTATGGGGTTAAAAATTCAGGGATGGGGGGCAAATTTTATTAAGAGAAAGTCCTACCAGTTTATCTGTCAGTCTGTCTCTCAGCTCCTGTCACCACAGAACAGTGATTGATCTGTGTGACAGGAGCTGAGAGACAGAGAGAGGGAAACGTTTTATTTACAAACATTATTAAGAATTCACATTGTTACTGGATGTAACTATGTGAATTCTTTACTTCCTTTGCTCTGATTGGCTCAGAGGAGCGCTGGCTCCTCTTCACCAAACAGCACGGCTTGTAAGCCGTCGGGGACGAGCACACACCGCGCGTACCACGCGGCCATGCGCGCGCACACGCGGAAGTGCGCCTGGACGCGGACTCTCGTCCAGATAGGCTTCAGCTGCCGCTGCCTGGACGAGCTTGCTCGTCCATATAGGCTGAAGCGGTTAAAGAGAGGATGAACATCATCTCCTAGGAGAAAACTCAGGTAAAAAAAAGTTTATTGCATTTGGGCCCAGGAGTCCAATATATGATATTATAGTGTAGTATTCTCTGTAATAAACAGGAAAAAATTAGCATAATAGGGGTTTAGAGGGCCGTAACAAAATGACAAAATTACAAAATTAAATGTAGCTTTTAATTACATGGTCAGCAGGTGAAACAAACATAGTAAAAGTTCATGTCTCATGTGATAATTAAATTGTCAAGAATAGCCTGACGCACATGTCACTGCTTTAACAGCAACCACTTCTTCAGAGGCAAAACGTTGACATTTTAAAAAGTTGTGAATACAAGTGATTATAAACATGTGATAAGGGAAGGTTCACCGCTGCACTGTGAGCTGCCAGAGACAGTGCTGGACCCTTAGCTGCTCAATCCAGTCCAAGTGCAAGGTAGTAAGAAAGGTCCGCAACGATGTCTCTTTCAATGCTCAATCTTTATTCAGGACCTATCCTCATGACAGTAAAAAAGCACAGCTGACATGTTTCGGGCCAGACATGCCCTTAATCATAGCTAAAAAACATGGCTGATCTCCTTTGCTTTTATAGGTAGTGACAAACCAGGGTGGAGCACAGACCACTCCTACAAGGGAGGGGTCGAAAGCAAGTGTCATGCTCCACACATATGGAGGTCACACCATATACAGACATATGTTAATACTCTAAAAGCCATACAAATAAAGCATAAAAACAAGAATAAAGCAAAAACAGAAAACGGAACAACAAAATTATGGAGTCACACAAATAATATAGAGGCACAAACAGAAAGCCAGATACACGCTATAGTACCTTAAAGGGAAGGTTCAGGGAGGGGATTCAAAAAATAAAAATAAATTTCCACTTACCTGGGGCTTCCTCCAGCCCGTGGCAGGCAGGAGGTGCCCTCGCCGCCGCTCCGCAGGCTCCCGGTGGTCTCCGGTGCCCGACCCGACCTGGCCAGGCCGGCTGCCAGGTCGGGCTCCTCTGCGCTCCATTTCCTGGGACTTCTGCGTCCCACGATGGCGCGCTGACGTCATCGGACGTCCGCCGGGCTGTACTGCGCATGCAGCCGGCCTGGCCAGGTCGGGTCGGGCACCGGAGACCACAGGGAGCCTGCGGAGCGGCGGCGAGGGCACCTCCTGCCTGCCACGGGCTGGAGGAAGCCCCAGGTAAGTGGAAATTTATTTTTATTTTTTTAAACCCCTCCCTGAACCTTCCCTTTAACAAATGTTCACAATTGAAAAAATGTGTATTAAGCTGTCACTAGAGCCAGGTCCCACCTTGCATTTAGTCCCATTGGGGCTCTGGTTCCAAGGCGGAAGATCCATAGGGCCTCTCTTTTACGAATTAAAGACAGTAGATCCCCTCCTCTTATGGGTAGAAAGACCCTCTCTATGCCCTGAAATATAAAACTAGACATATTAACCGCCATGTAACTCCCGGAAATGTTTCGCTACATTAGAAATATTTCTAGTGGACCAAGAGGCCCCCAAATAGTGTTCCGCTATCCTAGCCTTTAAGGGTCTAGTAGTACAGCCCACATATTGTGTGGAACATAGAGTGCAAGTTACCAAATATATAACATTTTTGGTGTTGCAATTGATAAATTGTTTAATGGGGGCCCCATAACCATTTGTGAGTGACCTAACTGTCTGGGTGTTATTGTGAACCACACAGTAATGACACGTGGGAAGTGCACATTTGTATGACCCCTTGGTCGAGAGCCAAGTGGTGGCAGTCACATCGGAACCAAAAAGGCTAGGAGACAAAACGCTACCAAGGGTGGGTGCACGTCTGCTGGCAAAGCTGATGCCTTTCTGTAGATAGGGCCGTATATCACCATCACCTTCACCATCACCATCACCTTCCAAAATAGGTATATATTTCTCAATGATGCGCTTAACATTGCAGAAATCTGTGCTATAATTGGTAACAAATGCAGGTCTCTCAGGAAGCTTGGCTCCATAAGCACTACCCCGCACCAGTTGGCTCCTAGGGATCGACAGGGCTCGCCGTCTGCCCCTATCGATCATCCACTTGGGGTAACCTCTGTCGCGTAGGCGGTCTTCCCTTCATCCGAGCAATTCCGGCGGGCCCGAATAAATTCTCCCACCGGAATCGCTCGGATGGTATGGCCTGGATGGCAACTTTTGGCCTGAAGGGTAGAATTTCCTGCGCATGTCTTTCTAAAGGTCTTAGTGTGAATCCTATTAGAACCAGTGTCGCCCACAAGTGTAAGATCCAGGTAATCAATAGACTGTTGTTGCCAGGTGTATGTGAAACTCAAGTTACACTGGTTATCATTTAAGGACATCATAAAGGTGTCAACTGAGGACCGGTCTCCTTTCCAAATGACCAAAATATCATCTATGAACCTCCCATACCACGCAACTCTGTCCCAAAGGCGTCCCCCACCCCCAAAGATGTGGAACTCCTCCCACCATCCCATGTAAAGATTGGCCAGGGATGGGGAGAACTTGGCCCCCATGGAGGCCCCACACCTCTGGAGGTAGAAGACGCCATCGAACATAAAGAAATTGCGGGTCAGGAGGAAATCTGTAGCAGCACAAATAAACACCCGAAGATCAGAGGAATATTCTGAGTACTTTTCTAAATGATATTGTATGGCCGTCAGAACCAGATGGTGTGGAATACAGGAATACAGGGCCTTAACATCTATAGTGAGCCAGCTACTATTATCATCCCACCCGACTCCCTCCAAGCTTGCCAACAGATGTTTGGAATCCTTTAGATACCCTGGAAGTCTTCTGACTAGAGGCTGCAGCATGGAGTCCACCCAATCACTCAGACGCTCCCCCAAGGATCCTATGCCAGCAACAATGGGTCTGCCCTCGGGAGGAGCGCCTGGTTTATGTATCTTGGGGAGATGATGAAAAATAGGGGTAATAGGGTGTGTGACACCCAGATATTCCACTAATTTGTGATCTAGGACCCCCAAACTCTCTCCATAACTAAGGAGGCTAAATAGTTGTTTTTGAAATTCCTGTGTAGGATTTCCTCTTAAACGGGTGTATGTGGTGGGATCCTCCACCTGTCTCAGGGCTTTAGCCCTATAGTCGGACCTATTGAGGATAACCACCGCCCCCCCTTTATCTGCATTACGTATAACGACACTTTGGTTGTTTTGCAGATTCTTAATAGCCTGGTGCTCAGCTCTAGTAAGGTTAGATTCAGATAGTGTAGATGGTGTGGCAGCCAGTTTAATTAACTCTGATTCCACCATATCCTGAAAGATTTCCACAGGAGGTGTTCTGGCCGTTAATGGATAAAAGTCAGGATTTCTGATCCTGACGGGTTGTACATCAGACACTGAAATCAGGCCTGTGCTTTCGGACACCAAAGAGTCTAGGGTCCATTTAGCACACATTTTTAGCTATGATTAAGGGCATGTCTGGCCCGAAACATGTCAGCTGTGCTTTTTTACTGTCATGAGGATATGTCCTGAATAAAGATTGAGCATTGAAAGAGACATCGTTGCGGACCTTCCTTACTACCTTGATTATAAACATAGTGTGTAAATGTAAATGTACATCCATATTCCAGAAATGCACCAGGGGTCCTTTCAGTCTGGTAAAGCCAGAAACAGCCAGTAGAAATGACCGAGATAGTAAGTGTTTGATCATATGATCTGTCTGTATGTAGATCGACATATCAGCTGTTGATACATCTGCGGCTAGAAAGTCGTCTTATGGATGAAAGTGGCATGGCTGGAGTAAGCCGGGGCTGACCTGCTGACTATTTAAATATTATAATTAAAGCGAACCTGAACTCAGAACTTCCTCTCTGCTCTAAAAGAGAAGCAACAGCATAATAACCTTTAAAGAAAAAAACATTTCTTTGTTAAAGCTGAAAGAAACCCTGCAATAATTCTGCAGTGTGTCTACTTACTGCTTTCATGGAAGCAGTCATAGGATTAACATCCTATGTTTACAAATTAGCTGCTCTGAAAAGGCAGCAGAGATTCCTGAGCTGACACAACCGAGAGATCAAATTACAGTTGTAATTAGTCACAGATGAGGGAGGTTTAGACAGGCTAAGGCCTCGATTCATCATTGTCTTTGAGATAACTTTTTACAGTTTGTTAAATTACCGAATTCAAGGTTTATCAATTTCTAGTTGTATTCATCAAGGTTTTTCCGCATTCGGTAACGTGTCAATACTAATGCAGTAACCATTCGGTAACGTGACGATATTTCCATTTTACAGCGATAATTTAACACAAGGCCATAAGATTCCCATGGAATTGTGGGTAAAAAGGCAGTCCTTTGAACACCACCTAGTAACATTCCAAATAGGGCTTAACACCTGGACCAGGTTTTTGGAAGTGGTTTGGGACAATCCCACAATTTCACCAGCTTCGGCTTGTTAGTAGCCTTTTCTGAAAAAAATGTAGTGCAGCTAGCAATTTAGTTAACCCTGGCACTGCCTGTGTTCTCTTACAAGATGATGTCCTGGTATAGCAAATAAATCCATTCTCTTGCAAATTGATATGGTTCTAGACCTTATTCTTGCCCTTCTGCGCCTTTGAATCACTCTCTGCTGATACATAACCACGTTAAATGGCTCCATCTTCTCTATCAGCAATGATCTGACAGGAATAAGGACAGCGCAGTGAAGGAGATAACTAATCCTAAATTTAAAGCTAAACCACGCCCACTTTCATTTTCATGAATTGCACTTTCTTCCGTTTTATCGCATCATTACCGAATGATTACTGAATGCTCGCTGACAGCTGAATATAACTTTGATGAATCCTGAAATCAACTTATCGAGTTCGGTATTTTACCGAGCTGTCGGTAATTGATTCGATAAGTCTTGATGAATCGAGGCCTAAATTCTCTAAATACATACAGAGTGCATCTCTCTATGTTTTCCTTCTGTCCTGTAAAACAGTTCAGGTCCACTTTAAAAACCATGTTTTATATTTCATTGCATCATTTGTTACGGGCCTATAAATCCTCATTGTGCTTATTTTTTCCTGTTTATTGTATTCATGTTAATTGATTGAGGGGTGGCTATTACTTTATTAAATCACTGTATATTATCTGTAATGAATATAAATTAGATATAACAAATCAGTATTCACAAACCCAAGTTGCCTAGAAAAGTAACCACGCACTGCACATGTGAGGAGGTACCATCCCTGCTCACTATTATAAAAATTGACCTCCCAACAGAGAGGAAAAGAACTGATAACATAGGAGTCACACAATATTTATAAAATAGATTTAAAAAATTGGGTTAAAAAGAAAGAAAAAATGTTAATTTACCTCTGACACAACACAAGTGTATGCTTCAAACAAAATGTATTAGAACAGCACATAGGAGGACATGTTTTTCAGTGTACAAACATCTCCTTCAGGTCAATATACATGCCTGCAAGGCTTCACAGAACAAGCTAGGAGCACCTCAAAAGATGCTGTTGAGGCAATCCTAGCTTGTTCTACATAGACTTGCAGGCACATCTATTGACCTGAAGTAGTGGTTTATACACAATGAAACGCGTTGTTCTATGTGATTTGCTAATAAATGTTGCATACAACCATGTTGTATTGGAGGTAAGCCAACAACACGTACTTCCTTTTTAAACTGTTTTAGCTATCATATATAGGTACACCCTAACCTATCACTTATGTAATCAAGTCAACTGAAAGCACTTAAGTTAGAGTTTATCCTTCTTTCAATAACCTAGAAAGCGATTGTAGAACTGGAATTTAATCAACACTGACTGAAATTACCTATTTACATAATGTTTAAAAATAGTGTTTGAAAAACAAATTGTCTTACAGTAAGACATTTGTACATTTCTGTCTTTTATGGGCATTGCAAAATGTATGATTCATACATAAATTCCCAGCCTGCTCACCATAGCCAAGAAAATGATATGCTTTACTTAAGAAAAACTCCAATAAACACATTTCCTCTAGGCAACATAACATTGTTAATTTTATTCATGAGCAGAGCATGTAATCTAGCAAAGTTCTTGTAGTCCTTTGTGAAATTAATGTCTTATAGTACATTTTGACCCCATTTTTAACTGTGTCTTTGAGCAAACAAGATTTTCTTCTGTATCTTCCTGGCAGAATTAATTGCATCGAGACATTAATATAAAATGCATTTCTTCATAAGAAGAAGAATTAATGACAAAAATCTAATCTAGTAATGTACCCAATAAAAAAAGTATGGCAAAGAAATCTAACTGAAAATGTATACAAAATGATTGTATACTTCACTAAATATATTTGGTTTGGTCACAAATACATATTTAAAAGGGACAATGTTCTGTTAAGGTACATTTTAGGAAGCAAATTTAATTTAATACAACATGATTCTTCAAAAGGAAAATAAAATCCTTCTACATTTTTTAGCATTTCACAATATACCCACAGGGGATATGACTTTTCAACACACATAATCAAAACCAGACATTTTACTTAAAGTGTACTTTACGTTTAAGGAGTTATAGGTCGCTGGTCAGAATGATGAAATTAGATTTTAGCAGAACACATCCTGACCTTTTTTAAAGGCAGAACTGTTTACTTTATCATGTAGAGCAATGTGAGCAAATTGTGTACTTAAAACTAAAGCAAAGGTTAAGCATATATGATCATCTAAAACACAGAAGTTTTTTTTCTCTTTATGCCTGGGTATATTTATATACATACTGAAGTTTTTTCTTTCTTTTAATTTTTTATGTTTTGATGCAGGTAAAGAAGACAGTGTATATGTTATATCAGGGATGAATAAACATGAAAATGATTCTGCAGGCAACCTAATACTATTTAACCTTGCAGTTTGGTACAAAGAATGACTGTTTTATGCAAATAGAAATAGCAACTATTCCTTATATAATCTTGTTATTCTCATGTGGATAAAATAAGACAAGGCTCCTCCTTTTTTTCGGGATAGCTATTAAGCAGATGAATAACCCGTTTGAACCAGTACTGAGTAAAAAATGTGTCTACTACACAAATTTAAATTCACATCAAACAAGAAATGGCAATTAAAATCAAACATGACGGCACCGAATAGTTACCTGCCGTTGATGACTTAACATAGTCAAACACTGTTCAGTGTTTTGGACGTAGTACCAACAGTATTTACGTGTTAATTTATGGTAGTCCTCTTTGTGCTTAGATAGTACACAAGTATTCTACTAGAGAACTACTTCCAGTTGGCAGCATGGCTGCTTTCAGTGAAACCATAACTATCTTCATTTCAAATCACCCTCACTGAATTTCTCTTGATAGCCATAACGTCTTTTCTCATTGTGGTCCAAAATAAAGTATTGTAGGTGGTCCTCTTGGAACCATTCACCTACCATTTCTTAATAATTTACATTACCACTTGTTCATTACAGTAACAAAACGTGTGCTTATTGGCTGTTCATTTGAAAAAACTTTATGGCCAGAATATTCTTAAGGAATTGTAATGATCTGCTCAGCTGCCAGTGCAGGCAGGCAGCTTTTTGACCATTGTTTAGGTTTGCATGCTGCAGGACTCTGGAAAGAAAAGCTTCTGTCAGTTTTGAAGCTTGTGCTTGCTGAGGAATTTGCATACGTTGTCATGCAAATTGCTTGGCCACATTCATTGGAGGCGAGTACTATAAGTACTATGTGTTTCCCACAATGCTTGGCTGGTCATAAGGATTTAGTCCTGTGTAACACTCCTGGAGGGGTGTCAGCCTTACTCTCTGTTTGAAGATCAGCTTAGAGTAATTCCTGGAAAACTGCACTAGGCAGGTTTCCTTAGTGCAGTTAGGATTGCTTATCTGTTTGTTTGAGCTGGTGCAGCGGTTGCTACCAGCTATCTCTTCTGATCTGTCTCACTTGGATCGCACTAGCATCTTGCGCTAGCGCTGTGGATCCTTCTGTTCTGCTACTCTGTCTGCCTGGATCGCACTCGCCTAGCGCTAGTGCTGTGGATCCTTCTGTTCTGTCTTCCTGGATCGCGCTAGCCACTTTTGCTAGTGCTGTGGATCCTATCTCTCGCTTGTCCCTGTTTTCGTGTGTCTGTCTTGTCTGCTACGAATGCTTGCTGGAGGCTCGGTGAGGTAACCGTTAAGCAAGCGCTCGCGTCCTCTGTTACATGTTTGTCTGTCGATGGTTAGTTAGGCGTGCTTGTCTCTATTGTGCTTATCACGTGGAGGCCGCGCATGAACGCGTGCACTGTTGCGAATGAGTGCGGTGCTCGAGTTCAGTTAGCGTTTGTTATTTTCCGTATCTCCTCATTGTATGATTTGCTGTGCCTTTGCTATCCTCGTATTCTGTTCTGATCTGCCTTGTGTTACTTTTGGCAATCGCCTTTCTTGCGGTTGCGTTTCTGTTTCGTATCTGCTGTAGTGTGTGCGCTGTCGCGGGGTGGCGACTAGATTGGCGCACACACATACAACCTGTCCCTTTGCTCGTTCTCATTCACAATCGCTTCCCTTGCGATTGCGTTCTGCGCTTCGTACAATTCCTGTCCGGCATTTGTGGAGGTACAGAGGATTGGTTCCTCTGCACTCCTCAGCGCCATCTGCCGACAAGAATTTCCCTCTACGGGTGCGTAGCACCTTTTGCTGGGTTCCTGCAGTTACACGCTTGTGGAGGATTTCCGCCGTATCAGCGCACGCGTTGTGCGCTGATCACGGAGAAAGTTCCACAATCGTTACAGCAATATTTTAGAAGGCTTCTATGTTACATACAATACTGATATGTAATCTTCTAGCAAAACCAATCCATATTGGTGAAGTAGCAATCCTAGTTCGGCTGGCACACCAGTAATAATAATCAAGCAGTTTTATTGTATGCACAACATATGTGTGCATACAATAAAACTGCTTGATTATTATTACTGGTGTGCCAGCCGAACTAGGATTGCTGTTATTGGATCGATGTTGCTTCCGCATCAAGGCTGAGCACCAAACATCCACGGCAAGGTGTGCCTATCCACAACTAGATACTGCATCATATTGGTGAAGTAGACATGTCCATACCCCTCAATGCTAGAAACATGACAATCTCTAATTGATTTGGTATACCTCATCTATTATTATACATACTTGAATATGAACCAATTTGAGTATAAACTAAACTCTCCATTGTTACCTTAGATGATAGGTAAACAAGGTTGACTTGAATATACCAGTAAACTAAAAGGACCTTTATTCCCCAGCTGATACTCCCACAGAAACACTGGCTCCCTATTGAGCATTGCTCCTAACGTTCTCACTGCCAAGGGGGTCTCCTTTGCCCCCACAGACACTGCTGTGCTTTATGTTATAATGTTATAATTCAGAGTTAGCACAGTAGAGTTATTACTGGGAGGGAGGAGGTGCCCCAAAATGTGATGTGTGGAAGGGATAATGTCCGCTGGATAAAACATTAATAAATAGGCTTACCTCTAAAAGAAGGGGGTAGCCCAAAACTACTTGCAAAATGGTAGTACTGAGACACTTTTGTTATTTAATCTGAGGAAGCAGACAGCAATCCGCAAAACACGTTATCATTCAAGTGCTTGGTTTACAATTAAAAATGTTAGTTTATTTGGGCTACCCCCTTCTTTTAGAGGTAAGCCTATTTATTTATGTTTTATCCAGCTGACATAATCCCTTCCACACATCACATCTTGGGGCACCTCCACCCTCCCAGTAGAATCCCACACCAACCCCCTCAGCTTGTGGTGTTGGCCCTGTATGTTGGTTCCTTGGAACCCGCATAACTTTTTTTTCTTTTCCTGGAGAGCGATCTACATTATCGAAGACTAACAGGCTTTCCTCACCAGCTGTTACACTGTGGTTGCTGGTCTTGCAACCTATTCTTGTGAGTATTCTGCACATACCATTGTTGAGTGTTCCATACCCTCGACATGCTACACTATCAGAGGCTCCTGCTGTCCCTGTCTTGGTTTGTGTCTCCTTTGGAAGGTCCTCGGACTCCATCCTTCCTTCAAAAAATTAAAGAAATGTTTTTTTTTAATCACTATTCAACATGGACTCACAGACAATTTAGAAAATATTAAATATTGGATATGGTAAAAAACATTTTTATTTACCTTCGCAAGGACTAACACAAGACCAGGTCACTTGCCTCCAGAATGAGATTATTAAACACAATGAGTCCTATGGTCATAGATCCTTCCTTCCAAAAATTAAAGAAAACAATTATTTAATCACTATTCAACATGGACTCACAGACAATTTAGAAAATATGAAATATTGTACATGGTTAGTCCTTCGCAAGGTCTAACACAAGACCAGGTCACTTGCCTCCAGAATGAGATTATTAAACACAACGAGTCCTATGGTCATATAAAAAATAAATAGGTTATAATATGATACAAAAAAACTGTAAATACATTTTTTGTTCTCTAAAAGGAAACATCCATGTATATTGTATTGCAAACACATGAGCTGACCAAATTACTATTGCACATCAAAATGAAACGCCAACCTACCAGGAAGTTAAGAACTTCCAATTGTTCCCTGAAAAATTTCGCATGGTTGGACACAGAGGGATAAGAGAGGGAATAGGAGAAGACATGGGAGGGACAAAGAAGAACAGGATTGGGAAAACAGAGGGAACAGGCGTATAGGGGGAGCATGAGGGGACACAGAAAAAGACATGGGAGCAGAAAGTGGACACAGGGACAGAGTGGACACAGAGGGACATAAGGGAGCAAATGACACAGCGCAACAAATAGGAAGACAGATGGGGATACACAGGGGGAACAAACTAGAACACAAGGGACAGAAGGTGAAACATGGTGGACAGAAGGAGACACCGGAGTATAAGGATTGTTTGTGAACATCTCCAAGACACCACCGAAACAAGGACACACTAAAACTAAATTTACTATATTACTTTTCTATTGTGCTTTGTATTTTTAACCGTGGTTTTCCGCCAAAATAAGAACACATAATTTTGCAACAGTATACTAGTAGTTTTTGAAATAAATCGGTGTAGAATATGTTTACCTGTATAATTTGATGTCATCTGTATTTTCTTATGTTAGAAAACAGGACACGGACAAACAATGGAAAACAACTGAAATTGAAAAGAAAAAAAAAATTACTTGCACGCAAATAAAGAGTATAAAAAATTGTTTTTGAGAGACAAATTGTATGATATTGGTAAGAACACTTACCTCATAATTTTTCTACATTACAGTTGTTTTCAAACAAATGTAAACAAAAAAAATGGTCAAGGTTACCATAGTGCTACATAGACTCTTGATCAAAAATAACATTTATTAAAAAATATTTTTGATGTTGACATTGTGATTTTACCTTTGCAAGAACATTCAAAAAACCAGATCACTTGCCTCCAGAAAGAGTGTCTGAAATAAAAACTAAAAAAAGTAACGTGTTAACAACATACGTAACTAATCAGTAACAGAAGAGAATATATGAACATGTAATCAAATAATCACTCACAACTTCCTTCCAGCGATGTGGGAAATCGGCTTGTAAATTCGCCAACAGCCTGTTTCTTGTCTGGTCTGGGTTCCACAGCAATATTTTTTGGGTATTTCTTTATTTTAGAAGTCCAACTTGATTGGAGACTGCCTTCAATGATGCTTAACATGTCGATCATCATCGGTTTCACGTGCTCTTTAGACATGGGCATGTATTTCTTTCGGATAATCCAGGCTCTTCTTCCCCGTGGATATCCGAGTACAGTCCCTTCTGTTCCAAGCTCATCAGTTCCATTCCTCAGTTGCTGTATTGTGGCCTGTTCGCGCTTGACATTCTTGTTGTGATATAAAATGGCCAACTTGGTCTTTGCCTCCATGGTATCGAAGCCATAATGGATCCTCTTTGGACGATATTTTAAAAGCAGGCTGTGAAAGGGTTCCAATCTTCCTGTCTTGCAGAAGCCAGTTAGATGAGGAATGTCTTGGATGAATTCCCTGGATTTGACCAATTGGGACAATGCCTCAAAAGTTGGTGATGCCCTCCGAATCCATGTTCTCTTTAGGTTCGCTTCTTCAAGAGGCAGATGTTCGCATCTTCTGGTTTCGCCATCCTCTTCCCACGAGTTTCGTTGACCACATGGTGTAGCATGGACTCCCATTTTTGGAGGAAAATGTCGGGGTCTCCGCGACTTGTCCTGCTACACCAATATAAGTGGTTTAAAATTGGACCAATCCACTCAGTGAGATCCTTTCCATTCTGTTTCTTTGAGAGAGCAAGCTATTTTTTCTT
Organism: Hyperolius riggenbachi; assembly: GCF_040937935.1. Taxonomy (NCBI): domain Eukaryota; kingdom Metazoa; phylum Chordata; class Amphibia; order Anura; family Hyperoliidae; genus Hyperolius; species Hyperolius riggenbachi. The sequence continues at coordinate 179,408,464 of NC_090656.1, read as the reverse complement.
CAAATTTTTGGCAAAGTGCCACAAATCAAATTGGTGGTTCGTGTCTTCGTATTTCGTTGCCATGAGTTTCCGAATTCCAAGATGTTTATCTGTGCCTACGATGCTGATGTCCAAATTCCCTTTCAATCTGTCCAGACACCTTTCAAAGGCCAGAAGTTCCATTTTCGCAGATGACTTTGTTTCCGAAACCTGGACAAGTTCAAAATCACAAATTTTTGATGAGTTGGAGTCCATAAAACTGTAGGTGCAGTATTTGGCACTAAATCCTGGGGAGTCGCATTGACCATCACCACATACGTAAAGAGATTTATCAGCGTTTTCGCTGACAAAGCTTTCTCTTTTTTTTGCCAATAATGGTCGATTCCTGGAAAGATACATTTAGGTTGATACTTACCGAAAGTCGTCGCTGTAAATATTGGCATACCAAAAAAATCGAACATGTCTTTCACTTTGGTAAAACTAGCTCCACTCACCGCAATACTAGCACGTTTTCATCACTTTCAAGTTCAAACACGTCTTCCTCTTCAGAATTTTCCAATCTTTTTTTCGGATTCAATAGCCTCCATCGTGCATGGAAGTGGTGAGAATTCCAACATACATTTCACTTTCTTAGATACTTGAATAGGAGTCGACTGATCTTCTGGTTCAAATGGAACTTCCTCCTCCGCAGCTTCCGGAACTTGAAGGAAAATCTCTTCCTGGGGCGGGTCAACTATTTCGTCTGTTTGAGTTGATGCTTCAACGGAGAGGTCTTGTGCAATTCTGCATCTGCATCCACAACTTGAGCATCCTCTTGAGGAATTTGATGCTTCAGCCGAAGAATTTGATTGTCGGTGTGTTTCTCTCTTCCGTTTTGGCATTTGGGTGCACGAGATCTCTTCACATAATTTAAAAACCGTCGGAATAGCATCCTCTTTCAAATACGATTTGACTCGACGAATTTCATAATCTGTAGGGAGAAAATGATCAGAGCAAATACGATATCTATCCCCTGGTTTGTCATTGATAATTCGTTCCTTGTCTGTATTTATCTTGTCTGCTGAAATTCCAATGTTTTTTAGCCAATTTTCAATTCTGTTGATATCTTTGGGAAACGTATGAAGTATCACGCCTTGATGCTTGCGGTTAGTTGAATGTGGGCAACGTGGTACGTAGCAATTTGGCATGTCTTAAAAAAAAAAATACAAATTTCTAGATCAGTTCTGTCAACCTATGAATATATATTTCCTGAGCTACACAGCCACTACTCATAAGAGCTAAATTGTCATGTGGTTCAAACCACCCAACATACAATAGCCTGATTCAATAAACAACCCATTGAAGAAGGACGGAGTTCTGCTAAACATCCTACCCCCTTCCCCAAACCTCCCCTCCAATAGACAGATTTCCTAAAACACCCAAATAGCCACATTGTTTCAACCTCAATAGCATAGCCAATTTTCATTGCACCGCCTTCACCAACATGAGCAACACTGCCTCAATCCACCTCCCCCCACCGCCAACAATAGCCACATTGCCTCGACCACCGTTCCCAAACACCAAAGACAAATTGACTTGACGCCCACAAACAACAATAGGCAGATTGTAATTTGCGACAAAAAGAACTATAAAAACAGTTTTGGCCTCTTTCTAGTACACGCACATTGGATAAAAAAAAACTCCAATGAATGACTATGTCTAAAAACTGCATTCGAAAAATCACGTTTATTGGAATCAGGGCCATAAGCATTTATTGGAGTTTGTATTTCTGTATTTTTTTGTATTTCTGCATCCAAGCTGCGTGTAGTACAGACAGGCCTAATGGGTTGGATTGTTCGTTTTTACTGACAACGGCCGACTGTCACCATTCGCCCCATGACCATCATGCATCACAGATGAATAGAACAGTACGTAAGCAAACAGTTCAGATGATGGCAGCCTGGCTCTGTACTGCTTTTGTACCAATATGGTCGCTCAATAGTACACAGGCGCTGGTACGGCAGTGTGCGTCCTTCATGAAGCATCTTTCCGCTCTGTGCATATACGTGACATCATGCACAATGCACAAGTGCTACAGAGGTAACATAGCGACCGTGAAGTAGTACAGAGCCAGGCTGCACACAAAGTGTTTGCTACATGAAATCGTAGCCAGGTGGCATGATAAAGTAGGCGGGTTGGTCAATATGAGAGAATGCAGGGCTAGTGCTTCTGTGCGCAACTCTGCTTATAGCATAGGAGGTGGTGAGCCAATGACAGCCAGTTGCTCATCAAAACTAGCCGGGTGGAGCACCCGGACAAAAGAGCCTGGGGAGAGCACTGCAGCCCCCTCCTCCATTACAGTTTTTCAATTCCAATTGGGTGCATTGCATAGCCACGGGGTAAGCCATGGAGAAGAGGCGGCGAGAGTTATCTAGTAACCCTTTCCACCAGGAAGTAATGTCTCACTTCATGGTACAGGCCACGCGTTACTATGCAAGCACTCGTTCGCTCTTCACCACGGCTCCCCTGCGGCTCTGCAATGCAATGCGACCGGTTGGAATAGAAAAACTTTAGCAGATGAGGGGTCAGGAGCGGAGGGGAAGGCCAGGAGCAAAGTATGTAACAGTGGCTAGTGGCGTCAAGGGTGATCTGCCTATATACACTAGGGTGATCTTACTATATACACGAGGGGGGTCTGCCTATATACACAAAGGGAAGGGGTATTTGGATGGCTAACCTGTACTGTGGCACCTATACACTGGCTAACCTGTACTGCAGCACCTATACACTGGCTAACCTGTTCTATGGCACCTATACACTGGCTAACCTGTTCTATGGCACCTATACACTGGCTAACCTGTACTACGGCGCCTATACACTGGCTAACCTGTACTATGGCACCAATCCACTGGCTAACCCATCCTGCAGAACCAATACTGGCAAACCTGTAGTGCGGCACCTCTACTGGCTAACCTGTACTGTGGCACCTATAGCTGGCTTATCTACACTGGTGCACCTATAGCTAGTTAACCTTTCCTAGGGCACCTATAGTTGGCTAAAGTATCCTGGGGGTACCTATATGTGGCTACCTATACTGGGTGAACTCATACTTACCATCGTTGTGCTGATCCATCGTTTTGGATTGAAAATCGTGAATCGATTTGAAATTGCAATTTCAACAAAATCGTGCAATTCAATCTTTTCCTAAAATCATTCAGGCCTAGTCAGGGCTTACAGAGATACATACTGACACAGGAGACGCAAATGGGGCACAGATAGGAAAAGGAGAAACAGTGGGGGCACAGAGACACACGGCGGGGCCAAGAAACAGACACAGGAGAGACAGTGGGGTCACAGAGAGACACAGGAGCAACATAGACACAGAGAGATACAAGAGAGAGACACAGTGGACAGAACACAAACACAGTGGGGGGCACACAGAGAAACAGAAGACATAGTGGGGGCACATAGACACGCGGCGGGGGCAAGAAACAGACACACGAGACACAGTGGGGTCACAGATAAACAGGAGACACAGTGGGGTCACAGAGACTCACGGCGGGGGCACAGAGACACACACAGTGGGGCCAAGAAACAGACACAGGAGACACAGTGGGGTCACAGAGAGGAACAGGAGCAACATAGACACAGAGAGATACAAGAGAGAGACACAGTGGGGGAACACAGACCCAGTGGGGCGCACACAGAGAAACAGAAGACATAGTAGGGGCACAGAAACATAGGGCGGGGAACCGAGACACACGGCGGGGGCACAGAAAAAGACACAGTGGGCTCACAGAGACACACAGGAGACACAGTGGGGTCACAAAGATAAACAGGAGACACAGTGGGGTCACAGAGACACACGGCAGGGGCACAGAGACACACACAGTGGGGCCAAGAAACAGACACAGGAGACACAGTGGGGTCAGGGACACACAGGAGCAAGATAGACACAGAGAGATACAAGAGAGAGACCCAGTGGTGGGCACACAGAAAAAGAGGAGACACGGCGGGGGAACAGAAACAGACACAGGAGACACAGTGGGCTCACAGAGACACACAGGGGACACAGTGGAGTAACAAAGATAAACAGGAGACACAGTGGGATCACAGAGACACACGGCGTGGGCACAGAGACACACACAGTGGGGCCAAGAAACAGACACAGGAGACACAGTGGGGTCACAAAGACGCACAGGAGCAACATAGACACAGAGAGATACAAGAGAGAGACACAGTGGGGGAACACAGACCCAGTGGGGGGCACGCAGAGAAACAGAAAGCATAGTGGGGGCACAGAAACACAGGGCGGGGCACCGAGACACACGGCGGGGGCACAGAAACTGACACAGGTGACACAGTGGGCTCACAGAGACACACAGGAGACACAGTGGGGTCACACAGATAAACAGGAGACACAGTGGGGTCACAGACACACGCGGGGCAACAGAGAAACATACAGTGGGGCCAAGAAACAGACACAGGAGACACAGTGGGGTCACAGAGACACACTGCGGGGTCACAGAGACACACGGTGGGGGCACAGAGACACACACAGTGGGGGCAAGAAACAGACACAGGAGACACAGTGGGATCACACAGAGACACTGGAGCAACATAGACACAGAGATGCAAGAGAGAGACACAGACCCAGTTGGGGGCACACAGAGAAAAAGAAGACACAGTGGGGGCACTGAAACACACGACGGGGGCACCATGACGTACGAGACACAGTGGGCTCACAGAGAAACACAGGAGACATAGTGGGGTCACAAAGATAAACAGGAGGCACAGTGGGGTCACAAAGATAAACAGGAGACACGGTGGGGTCACAGAGACACACAGGCGACACAGTGGGGTCACAGAGAGACACAGAAGCAACATAGACACAGAGAGATACAAGAGAGAGACCCAGTGGGGGGCACACAGAGAAACAGGATACACAGCGGGGGCAAAGAGACACACACAGTGGGGGCAAGAAACAGACATAGAAGGGACACAATGGGGGCACAGAGAGACACAGGAGCAACATAGACACAGAGAGATACAAGAGAGAGACCCAGTGGGGGACACAGACCCAATGGGGGGCACACAGAGAAATAGGAGACACGGCGGGGGCACAGAGACACACGGCGGAGGCACAGAAACAGACACAGGAGACACAGTGGGCTCACAGAGACACACAGGAGACACAGTGGGGTCACAAAGATAAACAGGAGACACAGTGGGGTCACAGAGACACACGGCGGGGGCACAGAGACACACACAGTGGGGCCAAGAAACAGACACAGGAGACACAGTGGGGTCACAGAGAGACACAGGAGCAACATAGACACTCAGAGATCCAAGAGAGAGACCCAGTGGGGGACACACAGACCCAGTGGGGGGCACACAGAGAAACAGGAGACACGGCAGGGGCACAGAGACACACGGTGGGGGCAAGAAACATACACAGAAGACCCAGTGGGGGCACAGAGAAACACAGCAGGGGCACAGACCCAGTGGGAGGCACACAGAGAAACAGGAGACATGGCGGGGGCACAATGACACAGCGGGGGCACAATGACACGGCGGGGGCACAAAGACACAGCGGGGGAACAAAGACACACGGTGGGGACAAGAAACAGACACAGAAGACACAGTGGGGGCACAGACCTAGTGGGGGGCACACAGAGAAACAGGAGACACGGTGGGGGCACAAAGACACGGCGGGGGCACAGAGACACACGGCGGGCGCACAGACCCAGTGGGAGGCTCACAGAGAAACAGAAGATACAGTGGGGGCAAAGAGAAACACAGCGGGGGGCACAGAGACACACGGCGGGGGGCACAGAGACCAAGCAGGCGGCACAGAGACTAAGTTGGGGCCACAGAGAGACACAGGAGACAGAGGGGGCAAATAGAGATAGAGAGATAGACATGGGAGACAGAGGGGGAACAGACACAGAGACATAAGACTCAAAGAAGGCACGGTGATACAAATAGAAGGGGGAAAGTCAGACAAATGGGGCACAGAGAGAGAACTATCCTTGTAGGTAGCCAGGCGCTTCTGTGTCCTACCCCCATAGACAGGTTCTCTTTTGCAACAGAAAATTAGGCATATGCCTCTCCCCCCCACAAAACGCATCTGACAACCACCCCCCCACCCCCAAAACACCTCTGACAACCCCCTCAAAACGCATCTGACAACCCCCCACTCGCCCCCAAAACGCACCTGACAACCTCCCCTCCACTCCCCCCCCCCCCCAAATGGGCACACAGACATTATATACATATATATATAGGAGGTCTTACTGGCGGCGGCGTCCTCCTAGATCCAGGTGGTGTGCGGTGGTGTGGAGCAGCTGAGAATCGGCCGGGCAGCAAATCCTATCTTCTGCTGGGAACCAGGCAGCAGCGGTGAGGGCAGGAGCAGGGAACCTCTGATGGCGGCGATGAGGGCAGGAGATGGGAACCTCCGGCGGCGGCGTTGACAGCAGGAGCAGGGAACCTCCGGGCAGCGGCGGTGACAGCAAGAGCCTGGAACCTCGGGGCAGCGGCGATGACAGCAGGAGCAGGGAACCCCCGGGCAGCAGCGGTGACAGCAGGAGCTGGGAACCTCCGGCAGCAGCGATGAGGGCAGCAGCTGGAAAACTCTGGGTGGCGGTGATGAGGGTAGGAGCTGGGAACCTTCTTTTAGGTGAGCGGCGATCCTCCGACGGCTTGAAGAAGTCACAATCCTCCAGCAAGTCTCGCATCGTCTTCTGATGACGTACACTGCTGTCATCACAATTACGCGAGACTTGCAGGGCCGACTCCTCCGATGAAAAAAAAACAAACTCCTCCCAGAATGCACAGCGCACTGCCACTGTGCGGATTAACTTCCAGGAGTTCGGATGTTGGGTGTCATGATTAACAGGACGAGACAGGTATGATATATACATTATGCTGCGTTCAGACAAATGAAATGACTTATGCTAAGTATACAGGATCTTCTCAAAAAATTAGCATATTGTGATAAAGCTCATTATTTTCTGTAATGTACTGATAAACATTAGACTTTTATATATTTTAGATTCAAATACACACAACTGAAGTAGTTCAAGCCTTTTATTGTTTTAATATTGATGATTTAGGCATTCAGCTCATGAAAACCCAAATTTCCTATCTCAAAAAATTAGCATATTTCATCCGACCAATAAAAGAAAGGTGTTTTTAAAACAAAAAAGTCAACCTTCAAATAATTATGTTCAGTTATGCACTCAATACTTGGTCGGGAATCCTATTGCAGAAATGACTGCTTCAATGCGCGTGGCATGGAGGCAATAAGCCTGTGGCACTGCTCAGGTGTTATGGAGGCCCAGGATGCTTCGATAGCGGCCTTAAGCTCATCCAGAGTATTGGGTCTTGCATCTCAACTTTCTCTTCAGGTCGTGCTGAAAAATGAAATCTTCATCTCCATAAAGCTACTGTAAGTGACAGCAACACAGGAGAAAAGTAATTTATGGCTCATTTTACTGTGGAAAAAACATACTTTATATTTGTATATGTTTGCACATATTTTAAATTTTACAAATTTTTGCCATAGTGCCCCTTTAATGATGTAATTTTAACAATCAACTTCTGAACAATCAGTGTGGATAGTTTTGATGGTGCCAATCGACTACAAATGATCATTTTATTGATCCATTTTGCAGATCAATTTCCTCTGAAATGATTGGAGTAGTTATCATTTTTACTCCATTTATAGGCCTGATCGATAACTGCAATTGGTTTCTACTGACTGCAATTATTGTACGGAAGGTCGATTGTTCGGTACAATTGCATTATTAATGGAATCATTTAGACTGGTCAATTTTTGTTTAATTTTTTTTTTTTTTTGCTAAGTATATGGTGAGCAAACTTATCACGGATTCTGAAGTAGAAGAATAGGTTTTTAATAGGGGGATTTTTGACAGATAGTGTTGCTGTCTATGTCCCTCTTCAAGTTCTCTCCGAAAGCTTTGTGTTATAGTATTAAAGAAAACCTAAAGCGCAAATTAACTTACGAAATGATGAATTGTATGTGTAGTACAGATAACAAATAGAATATTAGTGGCAAAGAAAAGAGTCTCATATTGTTTTCCAGTACAGGAAGAGTTAAAAAATGTCAGTTGTTATCTATGCAAAAGAGCTTCTTTGAGCCATTGGACCTAGAGCAGGATCATCCACCAGGCAACCTAGGCTGGTGCTTGGGGCCTAGTGGGGGTCAAGGGACCCACCTGCCATCTTCTTTGACCTCTCTTCATTTCAGCTTACCAAAAGGACCACAAGGCAGGCCCAAATCTACTACCTTGACTAGGACCCCATTACAACTTAATCCATCTCTGATTGGACCCAACTTGGTTGAATACAGTCTTGTTTTCTGAAGCACTTATAGAGAGTCTAAAGCCTACAAAATTACTTGTTTTTACTTGTCAGTTCTAGTGATGATTGAACACCTAGATGTTCGGGTTCGGTTAGGTTCGGCTGACGTCATCCAACCTGTCTGCCCCCTCCCGCCACCAGGGGGCGCCAGTCCTCCCGAGAGCCGGCCTAACCCCCCCCCCCCCCCCCCCGGGAGAACCGGCGCCCCCTGGTGGCGGGAGGGGGCAGGCGGGCTGGATGACGTCAACCGAACCTAACCGAACCCGGAACATCTAGGTGTTCGATCATCACTAGTCAGTTCTCTTCAGCAATAATGCCATAGCTGAAACACGGCATCCCCGCGGCTGAACGCTCAACTAATATCCAAGAAACAATGAGAGACCTCTTGAGATAAGATTTTACTGCAGGAATGTTCAAATGGACATTATTTCAGCTTTATTTTATAGCTTACATGACAGTGTGGTTTTAAAACTGCAACTGTAACAGTCTGTTGCAATGTTAAAATATATATATATATATATATATATATATATATATATATACATATATATATGTAAATACAAATATGAGACTCTTCTCTTTGCTACTAATGTTTTACTCCTTATCCGTACTACACATACAACTCATTATCTCATACATTTTTTTTTCACTTCAGATTTGCTTTAAAACTGTAATCCTATTTTTCCCAGCAAGAACCATTTCAAGAAGTCAGAACACAAGTGCAAGATTTTATGAAAATGACTCAGTTAGTGCCATACATTTTGATACTGATTGCATTCTCCAGTTTGATGTCTCATTTTAATGTGGCTCCAATCTGGGTAGGTATGCATCACTGTTATTGTTTTCTGCTTATCTCAGCAAGGAATCATTTGAATAATTCAGGTTTACAGGCCTTAATGTTTTAGCAAAATGCATGGAAATTATAGGATGTACAACATTATTATTCCTACCAGCCTGTGCCAGCATGTAAGATGCATAACTGATCAAAGACACATTGAAATGCATGTTGACTATACCTGCTGGCTCAAACAAACCATGTTTGCACATAACATTCTGTATACAGTACTTATCTGTTTATTTCCTTCTATGATGATCAAATATATATTCCCAGGTCTGAGCAGCATTAATATACCAGGCATGCCATTTGTGAATATGCTGTTATTGATGACTGCTGTGTCTTTTTTTTCTGCCATATTAAGTACATCAGTTAAGTGCAATGTTTATTATTTGTTTTATGCATTTATATAGCAGTGATACTTTTTTGCAGCATTTATAGAATCCATTAAAAATTGTACATCAATAACATGTCCTCAGAGAAGCTCCCAATCTAATTTCTAAACCAACATCCGAGACGATACAAATCGATCACTTCAAAATGATCACGTTTTTGAAGGAGTTCAGCAATACACAAGCAACCCTTTTAGCACGACAAAGGAGCAAGATAGGCTTATACCATATGTTTTATAACTTCAGATCCTAGACCACTAGTTCGTTTTCAAAAATAGGCAAAGTAGCAGTGCACATCCAGCAGTAAGCCAATCTTCATTCCAAAAACAATGAAAAAAATTACAAATGACAGGCAACAGTACCACATAAAGACGATGATAGGTGCCTGTACCTTGCCTGTAATTTTTTAATCATTTTTGGGATAAAGATTGCCTTACTGCTGGATGTGCACTGCCGCTTTGACTATTTTTGAAAACATTGCTCTATACTTATGCAGTTGCACTCCATCACTGTGTGTCAGTTCTGTGCACTGACATCCTCTCTGACTGCTAGTTAGTTACTCTGGTTGTAATTTGGGATATTACAGGTAGTTATTGGCAGCACTGCACAGACAGATTGATAAGCAGATTGTACAGAGATTCTCTCTAAAATGTGTTATAGGAGAAGCCATATCAAGGTCATCAAAACATGTACGGTTTGTACGTTCTTTCACACGTATGTCGTTGACAGCTGTTGTTGTACTGAATTCCTGGGTTAGAGCACTCAACACTTTAGCACACAAGGCTGAATGTTTTTGGACCTCTTGGTTCCAGGTAGGCACACAATTCTTATTTTTATCTATTAGAAAATGGGATATACTGTAGTTTATTTAACCACTGTGAAATGATATCACTTCCACAACAAATACAATGGGGCTGGAGACCACAAAGAGCTTCCTGGAGTGCTGAAGGGCATCGTCTGAGTTGAGCAAATTAGAGGTGAGCAAAGGGGGATCGAAAGAAGACACACAAAGGGGATAGAAGGAGGCACAGATGGATGACTGGTCACAAAGAGGGGGATGAAAAGAAGCACAGGTTAACAAAAAGGAGGCACTGGGGGATGGGAGGAGGCACAGAGGGATGGATGAAGGGAAAAAAGGAACAAAAGGAAGCATGGGGGGGGGGGGTGGACAGAGGCACAGAGGGGAAAAGAAGGAGGCACACGAGGATAGAAAGAGGCACAGAGGGAACAAAAGGACCACCCATAGCAGGATGGATGGAGGCACAAAGGGGAACAGAAGAAGGCACAATGGTACAGAGAGAGCTGGAGAAACAGAGAGGAACCAAAAGAGGCACAATGGGATGGAAAGAGGCACAGGGGACAGGTTGAGACACATGGGGGATAGACGGGTAGAAGGAGTCACAGGGGGAAAGAGGCACAGAAGGGAACAGTGGGACAGGAATGGGTACAGAGGGGCACAGGAGGATGGAAGCAGGCACAGGGGGATGAAAGAGGGCACAAGAGAACAGAAAAAAGTACAGAAGGGCAGAGCACAACAGGAAGAGGCACAGAAAGGGTACATAACTACAGGGAGAGGCACAAAGAGGGTGCAGAGGGGCAGAAGAAGGGGGAACAAGGGGACATTAGGGGGACATTGGAGACACAGGGGGATAGAGATGACACAGAGGGAACACGGTGGAAGCACAGAGGAGGCACTGGGGGTGGGAGGGGGGGAAGAGGCTCCACAGTGTCCTGACTCACATACAAACTCAGGTTAAGAATAAACCTAGGGTGCCTGTATCATTCATTGAGATATATATATGTCCAGGGAATTGCAGCACACAAGCTCGTGTTTATTGAGCTAACAAATAAAGCTTAAAGCAGCTCACAGCAACGTTTCGGTTGTACCACAACCTTTTTCAATGCTGGTTGTGGTACAACCAAAGCGTTACTGTGAGCTGCTGTAAGCTTTATTTGTTTGCTCAATTAAACATGAGCTTGTGTGCTGCAATTCCCTGGACTTTTGTTTATGCTTTAGGGGGATTGGGCACCCCAAATTGTGTACACACTCTCCCGCTTGGAGTTCTGTTTGTGGAAGCTGCTGACCTCCAATTGGACTGTGTGTGTATATATATATATATATATATATATATATATATACAGTATATATATCCGGCATAAAGTCAAGCTCCTACTGCTTAAAGGGAACCTTAACTGAGAGGAATATGGATGTTTCCTGTTAAACAGTACAAACAGTACCAGTTGCATGGCAGTCCTGCTTATCTCTTTGGCTACATCAGTGGCTGAATCACACACCTGAAACAAGCATGCAGCTAATCCATTCTGACTTCAGTCAGAGAACCTGATCTGCACACTTGTTGAGGGGCTGTGGCTAAAAGTATTAGAGATAAAGGATGAGCAGGAGAGTTAGGCAACTACTAGACCTTAGGCCCGATACAATAACGGGCGCTAGGCCTCAACCACTACACCCCTCACAACCCCCCTTCCACCGCCACATTGACGCACACAGTCAGCGCGCACATAACCAATGGCCGTGATGCGTACCCGCACACGGCCACGCACTGCGCATGCACACTAACGCCCCCCCTGCCCCATCCTCTTGCAGTGTCCAACAGCCACCAGCGTGCCACGCATGCAGGCTGGCAAAGAGGCACAGACACAGAGACAGGGGACGCAGGGACACATCGGTTTTATTGTATAGGATTGTGGGATTTAGCACCCTGCATAAACAGGCTGCTTACTCAATTTTAAACTAACATAGTATGAAGGAAAACTTGTAAAGATGAGTAATACAGCTCATTCCTATATTCTATTAAATGTGTTGCATTATCTCCTATAAATCTTCAGTTATTTCTATTTAAGAGAAACGATGGTAGCCTTTGATTACTGTGGATAAAAGAAAATGTTAACAGTGTTCTACATTTTGTTGACCTGTTCCACAAACACGAAAACATATTCTTGTTATGTGGAGTGCGGTAGCCATATCTAGTTCTATATTGTGGGATTCATTCTATTATTCCTGCATTTTCTTTACAGATGCAACGGAAAAAAATATTCATAAGGACCCAAAGGAGCTAGCGAATCATGGAATGCATTAATGTGAGCACAAATGTCATGCACTTTTCTGCATAAAATGAATTTGAATAGTGTATTACAATGCCTAATATTTCCTGCAAAGAAAACAGATTTCTTTCACAGCACAGAGGGGACAAAAATACATTTTTTTCCACTGCATGACAATTTTCCTTTAACCTGTTGAGCATCACTGGTATGTATATGTAGGCACCTGTGTACTGTACTTGCGGATCATGGGCGTATATATATACAAATTGTTTACTTACCACCACCACTCATGATTGTCGAGTCGCTCCTGTTTGCTTTCACCACTATGCCTTCCTTCTGTGACCGGGGCATGGGAAACAGCTGTTCCCAATCCTGATCACCGTGCCGGTGATGAATGAGAGCTGCATCTAGAGACAAAGCCTCATTCATCAAAACCGAAAGTAAACAGGTGCACACACTAGATCCCGTCTACTGTTTACAGTAATAATGGCAGTATTTGTATAGCGCCTTTCTCCTGTCGGACTCAAAGCGCTTGCGAGGCAGCCACTAGAGCGCACTCAGTAGGCAGTAGCAGTGTTAGGGAGTCTTGCCCAATGAACTCCTTACTGAATTACTGGCTTACTGAACAGGCAGAGCCGAGATTCGAACCCAGGTCTCCCATGTCAGAGGCAGAGCCCTTAACCAGTACACCATCCAGCCACTTGCAGTGCCATCTTGTGGCTAAAAAGTTAACAACATCCAAATACACCATTATACACATTTGCATAGAAAAATAAGATACTTTTTAACCCCTTCCACCCCTACCCCACAGTTACCAAAATAAAACACTTGTAAAAGAAAAATAATTACATAATTAAAAAAAAATACATAAATAGTTACCTTAGGGACTTTAATGTACTAGTGACCTTAGCCCACTTAATAACGTGCTTTAGGTCTGTCACCGCCACCACCTGTCAGCGCGCATCCCGCCCGCCACTCATGCCCGCCCGCTCGCTGCTCGTTCACACGCCTGCATGCGCACATGCCTGGCCAGCCCCATGGCTGTCCTACTCTTGTCCAAACAACAGCTGTCCCTGTGGCACATGCGCAGTAGAGCAAACGCAGGCACACACAGAGACAGAATGCAGAGAGACAGGGGTTTTATTATATAGGATATGTTATGAGGGTATATTACTGTTATTTTTGTATATAATGGAAAAAATACACCTTTATTTCCAAATAAAATATTATTGTCATACATTGTACTAGGGACACAATTTAAACGTTGTAATGACCGGGAAAAATGTTCAAATAAAATGTGTGGGCTTTATTTATCGAAGCACATTTTATTTTAAAACTATGATGGCTGAAAGCTGAGAAATAATGTCTATTTTTAATTTTTCTCTGTAAAATGCATATAAAATAAAATAATTCTTAGCAAAATGTATTGCCCTAAGAAAGCCTAGTTTATCCAGGAAAAAATAATATATAGATCATTTCAGTGTGATAAGTAGCAATAAAGTCATTAGCGAATTAATAAAAGGAGCGTGATGTGAAAATTGCTCTTTTAGAGAAGGTGAAAAAACATGTGCTAGTTAAGTGGTTAAAATCCCCTCTTACTGTCTTGTCTTTATTTTTCTATCTTTCGCTCTATTTGTCTACATGTGATTAGTTAGCAATAAGATGGAGCATCAGCTTAAATTTCATACTGAATGAAACTATTGCCATTTTTTTGCCTAAGGAAAAAAAAAAGAGAAAAGACATTACAGACATTGCAGGAAATAATGACCTTCTTGTAAGCTTTTCTACTGAGATTATTTTATAAGACACCAAAGTCATATGCCATTAATCAGAAATGACAGTCTTTATTCGTGTATATTTGACTTCAAGCTGCATAATGTTCAGCTTTAATAGATCTGAATAAATGACCCTACCTGTAATACTTTTTCAAACTGACAATGATTAATGGTGAAGCAGGGTTTATGAACAGGAGAGCAATGTTGGAGTAAACAAGAAAAAGGACAGCCGTTTCAGTTTAAAGCAGCTTTTATAGTCTGAACCGAATGCTCTATATATTTCTACATGTCATTAGTCAGAACAATTAGTCAGTGCTTGGGAGCAATGAACTGTCACATGTTCATAGCTCATGGCTATAGACAGAGTGGTCACAAAGAAATCAAATCAGGTATGATGTTATATTACTTATCCTTAACTAGAAACATGAACTGTGAGCCCTCCACATGTTTCCTATCTAGTAAGAATACTAATGCAAAACAGCATTCAATCAAAGTTGTGTTCAGTGTATCAAAACTAATGAACTTAATGGTTATATAAAATGCATTTGAAAGTAAGTTGTTTTTATTTCTTTTCCTTAATTTTTTGAAGGGAAAAAAATTCTAGGCTTTTTTTTTTCTTTAACTCCCTGAGCGTTACGCCGCTCAGGAGGTTTTGCAGCCTCAGAGTCCCCAGGATGAAACTAATAGATTTAATGCTTGCACGTAGTTTAGCTAGCACTAGGCTAGCTAGTAGAGCTTGCCAGCAAACCCCGATTGCCATTTATACATTACCCAGCCTTGTTCCAGCGATCGGTGCAGCCTCCCCGCACAGCTCTGATCTTCTCTATGGGGAGGATTGTACATGATGTCATGACGTCACTGATGTCATGACGTCATGCGCAGTCACGATCCTCCCCATAGAGAAGACAAGAGCTGTGCGGGGGGAAGCGGTGCGCCGATCACTGGAACCAGGCTGGGTAATGTATAAGCAGCTGGCTAGGGGGGAATCAAAGGCAATCGGGGGGGGGGGGGGGGTGCTGGCAGCCTATACTAGTTAGCCTAGTGCTAGCTAAACCTTTTCCAAGTATTAAATCTATTAGTTTCATCCTGGGGGACTCCTGATACTAGCAAGTGGTATGCCTGACACAGTGTCGGGCATACCGCTCAGTAGGTTAAACAAACATCAAATATAAAAAAACAAGGACATACGTAAGGTTTTACACAATAAGCATTACAATAACCATTACAGTATATGAAATCCTATATAATAAAACCCCTGTGTCCCTGTGTCCTCCTGCGTCCTTGTGTCCGTGCATTTGGGCCACTGCGCCTGCGGCTCACACGGACGGACTTCGAACAGCAGGAGGAAGGGTGGGGGGGGTGGTTAAGCATGCGCAGGCATCTAGGGGCTGTGTATGGTTGTGGCTTGCGGCATGGGTAAGGTGGGGTTGAGGCGGGTTGTAGCTGAGCCCTAATGCCAGTTTTCAAACGGGTGGGCGTATGTCTAGTAGTTCTATAAAGATCCTTCCCAAATGTAGGAAGTGGTAAAAAGAAATGCTATCAAAATCTACCATACTAAAAATATTATTATATTATTCAATGTAAGTTAGAATTTGAAAACTATGTGGCAGGGGATTTTATTGGAGAATTAGAGTTGGTTTAATCATCCAAGACAAATGCTATATAAAATATACACAGTTTTATTAATTCTAAGTTAAAAGAAGCAGAACAACATACGTTGTATCATGTTCAAAAACATATACTTTGAGGCCCTGTTCATAGTGCTCAGTTCCGTTGAAGAATAATTCTGCATGTCATCTCACTGCCTATACAATTCCATGGAGCTGTTCACAGTACTGCATTGTAACTGATCACATTATTCTAACTCACTGCAAGCAAGCTTTGTATTAAAATGGGATGTGTCCTAGTGTTCTATGTCCAGTTCTTATTTCAGTTCACAGTCATTAAAACACATTATAACATGTGCGTTATGCAACTGACCACTGTGAACCTAGCCTGACCTTCATGTAATACAGCACATAAACAGAGTTGAGTCTGGAATGGCATTCCAGTTTTCCATTGGACTGATTGGGTTTTCAAAAACATGGAGTCAAATTGAACTAAGTGGTCAAAAGAAATTACACACATATAATAGTTATAAATAATGTTCTAACAGTCTCATTATACATTATATACCAACTTTGTATATCCTCTGTCTTCGACGCTTCACCCCATCCCCTCCCCTGTAGTATAGAAGTATCTATGTCCCTGCAAAATGCCTCTACACCGTGCAGGGACATAGTAGATACTTGTCCCTTGCCACCGCATACTCCCGCTCGCTCCCACACTCGTTCCCACACTCGATCTCGCCACTGATCGTTAGAGGGGAAATCAATAAATGGGACCGCAATTCCCGTTCATTGATCTAAGTCCCCATCTCAATGATCGCCGGCATCAATTAGATGACGTGGTCATTCACAAAAAAACAAAACTTATGCTGGGCATACATGGCTCGTTTTTGCCGCTCGATTCTCCCGTTTGATTGTTTTGCCGCTCGATTCTGCAGTCGATTCTCTTATCTTCTGCTTGTTTTGCTTATCTTTTTCCATTTACTGCTATCCAGAATCGAGCGGCGAAACAATCGAGTGGGAGATCAGACATATTGGAAATTATCTATTGAGCCATCTAAATGGCTCAGAAACGAACCGTGTATTCCCAGCATTACTCATCCACGCATTACTTCCTGTTCACGTACTAATAGTATGCTCAGGAAGCTAATGAGTGATGACATCTTGTGGCCAAATAGTAAAAATACACCTACATACATTAATTTTAATAAAAAGACCTACACATACTTTAAAATTAACTCCTTAGCTCCCGCACTCTCCCAGAGTTACCCAAATAAACTTTTGCTTAAAAAAAATTACAATAAAAAAACAACAAACATAAATAGTTACCTTAGGGACTGAACTTTTTTTTTTAATATGCATGTCAAGAGGGTATATTACTGGTGTTGTTTTTTTAAAATTATGGGGTTGTACATAGTGATGGATGCAAAACTGAAAAAATGCACCTTTATTTCCAAGCAAAATATTGGTGCCATACATTGTCATAGAGACATAATTTAGTTTCAAAGACTTTTTTTTATTAGGTAGCACAGCAGGTTTCATACAAAGGGCCTCATCAGCCAATCAGCAAGGATATCACAAGGATTAAAGGTGTATCAAAAAGCATAAGGGAGCTAATCACATAGTAAACTGTAACCGTAAACCGTAACATTATAATGCCACCTAGAGTAAGAGATAATGAGCATACCAGATTATAACATTTTCAAAATTAACAGAATTTACAGTTATTTGCACTGTACCAAAAGCGTATTCAACATAGAAGGAAGAGGAGTCAAACACATGTGGGGGGATGAGCTAAAGTTTCCAAGGGCAGTCTGAACACCTATAGAGGAAACTGCGTGTAACCAGGGTGGCCAGATCTTGTCAAAATGGTGGTCTCTATCCCACAGGTTTGCCTTAATTTTCTCATTCAGCATTGTAATATGTATTTGTGTGAGAACACATTGATAGGATAATGAGTTTCTAAGCCACTGAGAAGCTATCTAAGTTTTAGCAGCATTCGTAAGGAATTGGATAAGTTTATGCTTTGCATGGGGTAGTTTATCTTGCTGCAGGTAGTTTATCTGGCTGTAGGCCCAATAGACACACAGCCAGATCAGCTCTTAGATGAAGAGCAAGAACGGAATTAATTATGTGGATCAGCTTACGCCAGATTTGGGCAACTATGGGACACGACTACCAGATATGATAAAAAAGAGTCTGTAGCTGAACATCTCTTAATAATCCCATTCAGAAGCATATAATTCTTAGCAAAAAGTACCACCCAAACTAATTGGTGGTGAAAAAAACAATGTAGAGATCATTTCAGTGTGATAAATACTGATAAAGTTATTGGTGAATGAATGGATGCAGCGTTGAAATGTGAAAATTGCTCTTGTGTTTAAGGGGAAAAACCCTTGGAGGTCCAAGAGACCAGGAATAAACTTCACTTCAACGGCACACATTTCATAGTTTGTAGAAATCTTTTTTAAATGTTTAATGACAATTCTTGTCAACTTGCTTGTAGCATCATCCCATCTTGATAGTCCTACTAAATTATAATTTAAAATCTTGCTTTTTTTTAAAAAAATAGATCAACAAACTTCATTAAGTGCAACCAGAACTCTAAAAGTGTGAAGTGCTATACTACACAAGGAATCATGAAATCCGTTCTAAAATGGTATAGTGATTTATATAATCTAGAATATTTAACAGCACAGAAACATCAGCACAATTTCCCAATTAATCGCATTCCTGGACTCAATGACCTACAAAAACAACTATTTCATACCCCTGTCGCTCCACCTGCACTCCTCTAAGCAGTTAAACACGTTGCACCAAAAAAGCACCAGGTTTAGATGGGTACCATGCCGAGTTCTATCGGACCTAGCAGATCACTTCTGTTCTATGGTCAACTGATGGGGACCTAACATTTTTTTTTCAAATTAACACAGCAATAATTACACTAGTGCCCAAAGAGTAAACAACATTGCAAGAATGCTCCAAGTTTAGATCCATATCTTTAATTCACTTAGATTAATCCATATCTTTAATTCACTTAGATTAATGCCAAAATAATGGCAAAAAAACTAGATACAGTAATGGATGACTTGCTGGGCCTGCAACAATCAGGTTTCAGAAAGGGTAGGCAAGGCCATGATAATATTTATACAGCTGCAGAACTTATCTACTAATGCCAGTCAAAAAAGAAAGAGAGTACCATCTTAACTATTTATGTTGAACAAAACATTTGATAGGATAAACAGACAATTCCTCTTTTTGGCACTCAAGAGGGTTAAACTAGGGACACATTTTACTAACAGAACAAAAGATGTATATAACAATTAGTATAAAAATAAAAGGACACATCATCAAACCACTTGATATAAACAAAGGGTTGTGACAGGGGTTCTCTGTCTCCCAATATCTCTTTAATTTAGGCCTAGCAATTCTCATTCAAACCATCTAACAGGATGATGAAATTACAGGCCCGAGTACAGGTAAAAATGAGATAAAGGTTTTAACCTACGCAGATAATCTATCATTATTGCTAACCAACCCACTTTTCTCAGTAAAGACACTTCAGAAAACCTTTAATAAATTTAGCAAAATATATGACTTTAGGATTGATGTGGGCAAGTCTTGTGTTCTGGGTATCGGATGCGGCAATGAGACAAAGATGGATATTAAAATAAATTATAAAAACACATGGACACAATACAGTATTAAGGATTTAGGGGTAAAGATTAACTCAGACCTAGACTACCTATATACTAAAAACTTTCTAAATGTATTCAAAGACAGCAAACAAATATTGTTTGTATGGAATGAAAACATAAAATATCTTGGGCATAGTAGCAATTTTAAAAATGATGCTATTACCCAAAATCCTCTTTCTCCTGCAGAGCATTCCAGTTTCTATACCCCTTAGTTGGTTTCAACAATGGAATAGGCTGTTCCAAAATTTTATTTGGAAGAGGAAAAACCCAAGGAGCTTTTATGCAACTCTAAATAAGCGACATAATGACATAAGGGCGCCAGATGTGAACAGATACTATGAAAGCATCCACCTCAGCAGAATCCTAGAGTGGCGTGTTCCGGACACCCCCAGAAATCTGGGTTTCCACAGAATTAGCATGATTTGTTAACAAACAAGAACTATCATGCAACCCAGCATTGGTCAAACTTGTTGCGCAGCAGTGCAAGCACTCTCTAATCTGACCTTCACTTTTCTGTCTCAATAAATATGTTAGAGGTAATTCTGCAAACCAAACTAACCCCCTTATTGCCTTGAGAGATAACCCCAAATTTACAATAGTAAAATCTCCTGGATGATTTAGTCAAAATAAGGTAGACACTGATTTTAGGATCCATCAAAGTCCAACCCTGCATCAGAATAAAGAAACTATGGCAATACACTGATGGGTGAAAATCAAATAAAGAGTTACTTAAATCAATTCAAAAATAATTCAGTTGGAGAGACCTTAACAGTTTAGGGGACGAAAGTTACCTAACATATTAGCCAAAATGTATGACATTTTAGAATTTAGAAGCCCAATATGAACAAATCATTAAGCAAATGGAAACAAGACTTACTATTAAAACTTGAAGGACGATGTATGGATCAGGGCAATAAGAGACATTTTGGTCTACTCAAGATCCCAGACTACAAATACTAGATGACACATTACACTTGCCCCCCAAAAATTTGCAAATAAAATATGTTGGAGAAGGATGCAATGCTGGGATGGGTTCTCATGTGCAAATCTGGCGCTCATGTGCTAGAATTGCTAGCTTTTGGCAGAAGCTGGAAACAGTCTTAAAAGTAAATCTTGAACCTAGTACCTGCATCCTTGGGGTTTCTGCGAATAGAAGCAAATAAGGTATGGAACAAATAAAATATATTGGTACACTTATGGAAAAATCTTTGATTGCAAAATGATGGGAATTATGGTAATACATGCAGTCATGGCCAAAATTGTTGGCACCCCAGAATTTTTTCAAGAAAATCAAGTATTTCTCACAGAAAAGTATTGCAGTAACACATGTTTTGCTATACATGTTTATTCCCTATATGTGTATTGGAACAAAACAAGAAAAGGAGGGGAAAAAAGCAAATTGGACATGATGTCACACAAAACTTTAAAAATGGGCTGGACAAAAATAAAAAAAGTGGGCAATTTAAAAATCACACATGAAAGCAGATAAAACGGAGAGAAGTTAATTTAGTCTTTCCATTGTGTGCCACACTAAGCATGGAGAACAGAAAGAGGAGAAGAGCACTGTCTGAGGACTTGAGAATCAAAATTGTGGAAAAAAAATCAACAATCTCAAGGTTACACATCCTTTTCTAGAGATCTAGATTTGCCTTTTCCACAGTGCGCAACATTATCAAGAAGTTTGCAGCCCATGGCACTGTAGCTAATCTCCCTGGGCGTGGACGGAAGAGAAAACTTGACGAAAGGTTGCAACGCAGGATAGTCCGGATGGTGCATAGTTCCAAAGAAATTCAAGCTGTCCTGCAGGCTCAGGGAGCATCAGTGTCAGCGCAAACTATCCATCGACATTTAAATGAAAGTACACGCTATGGCAGGAGACCTAGGAGGACCCCATTGCTGACACAGAGACTTAAAAAAGCAAGACTGCAGTTTGCGAAAATGTACTTGAGTAAGCCAAAATGATTCTGGGAAAACGTTATGTGGGCAGCCGAGACAAAGATTAGGCTTTTTGTTAAAGCACATAATTCTACTGTGTACTGAATGGTATGAGGCCTACAAAGAAAAGAACACAGTACCTACAATGAAATATGTTGATGTGCGTGTCTTTTAGGTGTTTTTGAGATATAACGTTTGAGGACTTTTGGTGTACCTTTTTTATTTTATTAAAAAAAATACAACAATATTTTTTGTTTTCTGTTATACTGAAACATCCCTTTCTGTCTTTCTTGTTTTAATTTATTTCAAACATATCCTTAACTGCTAGGAAACATCACCAGCAATGGTTGCAGACACATTATCATGATTTTACTAGAATAACACATTTTCATATGTGAATTACACAACAAGATAGGAGAAATCTAGGTCACAGGCACCCAAAAGTTCTTTCTAGTTTAAATTAGATCCGTATTGTTCTCCACTCTTTTTCTAAGTGACCATGAATCAGATATTTCATCCATTATTGAATTATTTTGCTTTTAGCAAACATTTGACTAATTGCTTCAACTAATCCTGACTTTCTCCAAAATAAGCAAAAGTTTTTACTACATGGTACATACCTATTGCATGTTACAAATATAGGTTTAACTTATTTTATACTAGTAGACAGTGTTTAGACATCTATTAATGAGTAATCTGATATTCATGTTTTTCATGAAAATTATTTTAATATTAGTTCCTCCCTTTTAAGGGAAATGTTCCACTAAGTCCCCTTCAATGTTTTTGTTATCAAAGGTTTTTATTGAAAGTATCAACCAAACAAGGATATTGGGCAATACACCACACACAGGGGGGATACCAATGAATACCTAGATGTACAGTATAACAATGTAAGGTGCACACAGAACATTTTCAATAAGAGAGTAAGGCAAAGAGGGAGCATTCAATCATAACACCCTCCCCAGCAGAGGAGAATAAACCAAACTGAGAAGTATCATAGGCCAAACTCCCAAACGGTGGCTGGGATATGGTTCTGAGGAAAACAGCACAGCAGTATGAAAGTGCTAAGCATAGTAACAAAAGGATAGAAAATAAAAATTAAGCTTTCCTATTAAGAAAACTAGATCATATAGGCCAAGCCTTTGTCTGCATAGTCTAGCCATGGGAACCATATCTTTTGGAAATAAAGTAAATCATGAGCCTATGAATGCTCTGGATTACAGGTTCCAAACCTAATGTGGGCTGACACAAGATAGGATTTGGCAGACATTGCTATAAATTGGGCGATGGGCAGGAAATTTTCGTAACCAAAAAGCAAAACAGCAGGATTTTTTGAAAACTGGCACTGGTGACTGGAGAACACTAAAGCTCAAACTACTAACCCTATTCCAGAAAGATATGGTCCTTGGGCAATCCCACCAAATGTGGAATAGCGTTCCCTCTGCCTGATACCTCCTAAAACAAAATTTACTATTACTAGAGGAAATTTTGTGAAGCTGTGATGGCATCATATAATTGTGATATAACAATCTAACATTCTTCTTAATGGTAAAATAAAATAAGTTCCCCTTCATCAAGGAGTCAAAGTATGATGCCCAACTGCTAGGAGTGTACGTCTCAGTTAGATTTGGTTCCCTTCAATGAGATGCCGGTAGTCATTGACAAAATACCCCATTAATTAACCAATTTCCTCCCCTCCCATAGTATCCAAAATAAAACACTTTCCTAAAGGGACTCAACTTTTTTAATATGACTATCATAAGGGTATATTGCTGTTATTTTTGCAAATAAGAGCTTGTATTTAATGATGGAAAAAACTGAAAAAATATACCTTTATTTCCAAATAAAATATTGCCATCATACATTGTAATAGGAACATAATTTAAATGGTTTAATAACTGGGAAAATGGGCAAATGAGATATGTGGGTTTTAATTACAGTAAAGTATTATTTTAAATCTATAATGGCTGAAATCTGAGAATTAATGAATTATTTCCATTTTTTTTTCTTATTATTCCCGTTAAAATGCATTTAGAATAAAATAATTCTTCGCAAAATGTACCACCCAAAGAAAGCCTAATTAGTGGCAAAAAAATAAGATGTAGATCATTTCGTTGTGATAAGTAGTGATAAAGTTAGAAGGCGGGGCGCTGAAATGTGAAAATTGTTCTGCTCCATAAGGGGAAAAAGCCCTCAGTGTTTAACTAGTAAAAGTGTACCCGATGTGACATATGACATCAAGAGTTAGACATGTGTATATACAGTGACAAGCTTACAAATAACTAGGCTGTGCCCTTTTTTTTCTTTTTCTGCTTAAAAGAGCTAAAATTCTGGTATTTAGTGGACAGTTTCTCTCCAATTGGGAATCCTCACAAATAAGAAATTACAGCATTACAGCATTAAATTCTTTCCTGGAAGTGAACAACTTCTGAATGCAGGGGATAGATAAAAAGGGCAATAGTTAAACATGTTTAGCTTTGGGATTCAAAAAGACTGTCATTAAAAAGAACCTGTAACAAAAAAAGTTCCCCTGGGGGGGTATTCACTTCGGGGTCCCAATGAGGCTTCCCCCACCTCTGTAGCTGCAGGCAGTCCAGCGCTGGCTGCCCCCAAAGTGTCCCGGAATTCTCCCTCGACAAGCCTGACAAGCGCTGTTAAGCGCTGATTTATTTACCTTTCCTGGCTCCAGCGGGGGCACTGTTGCGGCTTTCCACACGGAGATAGATGAAAATAGCCGATCTCCGTCGGGTCCGCTCTACTGTGCAGGCGACTTGCACCTGCGCAGTAGAGCAGCCCGACAGTGATCGGCTATTTCCGCCTATCTCCGATAGGCGGAGCGCTGGAGCCGGGATATTTACATCCCCACTGTTCGGGGAGCTTTATCGCCGCCGCCGTGGGACCAAGGTGGATGGGGAAAACTCAATAGGATCCGGAGGCTTCCCCCACCTCAGGTGAGTACCCCCCAAGGGAGGTTTTATTTTGTTACAGGATTTCTTTAAGCAGAGACAATTACAAATTAAATTTACTTTTTAAGTTTTTAAACATAAGATCAAACATTAGGATATCTAAAAAAGTTTTTAGGAATAGGCAGATAGCTACAATTGTTTAACTGATTTGTTTATTTTCACCTCAGTTTCACTTTAAATGTTGCAACATCTGCTGAAATCAAAATTATTTTCTAAAGGTGTATTCTGATGATCTCAAGGGGCGACACCAAAAAGCTAATCGTATAACAATTTTACTTAGTGCAGATAAAAACAACAAAAAACACATTCTGTTCTCCACTATCTGTTACCTTGGAAGCTTTTGTTGTAAGAAAGAGTACACTTACACTTAAGATCAATGTGCATCAAATGAAGGTTTGAATGGTAAAATTTGTTATTTTATTTACAGAATTCTCTCTAATCTTGTCTATGAGTTATAGCAATAAAATTAGATTAAAAATCACTTCTCCACTAAAACATCAATGAGGAATTGTACAAAAGAATGAAAAAACAAGCTACTTTAAGGCTCTTAAACTACAGCGATCAAGTAACTGAAATTGAAAAAAAATATTCACATCACAATGTGTACACTTTTAGGTATCCTGGTTATGTTCAAAAATACAGTGAACAAAACCCCTTAAAGAGGCACCACAACTACATATAGAAATGTTAGTAATGTAATACTTTATTAAATATACCCAAATTTACATTAATTATCCTTGTTTCAGCATCAGAAACACTTCCTATATCTATAAATTACTGTACACTGATGTGTAACCCTTTCCAGAAATGTTTAGCCTAGGCTATAGTTATGCATCTGCACCTGACCACTGTGGGAAACCAGCTGTTGTTTCTGCTCACTTCAGAACACACCACAGACAAACATTCTGCAGTGATCAGTGATACAACTTATCAACAGTAACGATGTCGCCCTATGAGCTCCTACTTGCAATCTTAATACCAACCAACAAGTAAGCAATCAGTAGTGATGAAGGAATATGAGCATTTTCACTTTGACTAAATCGTCACAAAAGTTTCAGGATTTTTCAAAGATAAGGATATTTGGCAAAGTATGTGGGAATAAGAAAAGCAATTTTAAAAATTGCACTTAAATGGGCACTACAGCGAAAAATGTTAAAATTTAAAAGCTGTGCAAAGATAGACAGATAAGAAGTACGTTTTTTCCAGAGTAAAATAAGCAATTAATTACTTTTCTCCTATATTGCTGTCCCTTACAGTAGGTTGTAGAAATCTGACATAAGCGACAGGTTTTGGATTAGTCCATCTCTTCATAGGGGATTCTCAGCAAGGCTTTTATTCTTTCTAAAGATATTTCCTAAAAAGGATTTAAACAATGATGCTGGACAGCTTCACTGCTCGCTACACAGTTTTTTGGCAGTTGGACAGAGCAACTGCCATTCACTAAGTGCTTTTGAAAATAAATAAATCCCTGAGAATGCCCTATGAAGAGATGGACTAGTTCAAAACCTGTCGCTTCTGTCAGATTGCTACTACCTACTGTAAGTGACAGCAACATAGGAGAAAAGTAATTTATGGCTCATTTTACTCAGGAATAAAAAATATTTGTATATATTTGCACATATTTTAAATTTTAACATTTTCCGCTGTAGTGCCCCTTTAAGTCAATGGGCATCAGAAAACACATTTTTGTAAGAATATCTATGTTGCAAAAATCTATTATATATTCACAAAGAGTATAGATTTTACAGTGTAAATGACTTGGTGAGTATTGCATCACTAGCAGTCATATGAATCTGTACAGCTTTGTTTGCACAGACAGCATATGATTCTTGCTAATCATTTTTCGTTTTTTCTTTATTAACCTTTCAGCAATTGTTTTGCCATTGCCATCTGATTGCAGATGATCTTAAATAAATCTAGGTTCACAAGATCACTCATGTTCTCTAGTCCAAAGGACTTTCAGAAATAGGGCCTAATGTATAATGACATATTTCTGCATTCATGACTGTAGGCTGGATGGTTTAATGCTTTTACTTATGAAACAAATTAAAGATGACTCTAAATACTTAAACAGTTGATTTATAGCCCTAGTTCAGCCTGTCATGTTTTAATGCATATGCCCATAATTTTATGTTAAATAGCAATGAAAAATGTTTTGCTCATTGAATGTCTATACTTTCTGAATACAGTGAGTTCCCAACTTATGATCACCCAACATACAAACGACCCACTGATACGAACAGTCCACCAACTCGTTGTGATGCAAGGTACTCCCTATCTTGCGCTCCCCCAGCTTCTTTCAGCTTGCAGAGTATGTGCAGCAAAAGCAGCACTTCTCTCACCTGCTTCGTGGGCACCTCCAGCAATGAACCACCTCTTCTCACTGTTCCCCTTGGAGTCAGCTTCTTCTGCATGTTACGTGTGAAATAACTTGTCAACATGCTGCAATTTAAAATGTGCTAAAACGGAGCCTCCCTTTGCTGATCGGCTATTTGAAATTGGCACTGTTATTGGCCTGAGGAAGCGGGCTTAGACCCGTGAAACACGTTGCCTGTGCTAAATAACTATTTCTTTTTCTATACAAAGATCTCGTCATTGAGGTAAGCCACCTCATTTTTTTTAATTTTTTCTTGTTTTTAATCCAATTTTATTCAGACGGGGGTGCCTCTTTAACCAAATAGTACTTTACGTACCCTCAAAATACCCTGTTGGAGGGGTCTAGACGGACTACACATGGTTTAAACCATAGCGATAATCTGTCACTTTTACCAAGGAGAGCAACCACACCCAGGTCTGACTGGACCACCCCGAGTGGAGTTGGGTTTGTTGTCTCCACCTGCTTCCTGTGGTTGGTTGCCCCTCTGCAACCCGCCTTTGTGAGTAGTACAATTACCATACCTGTTGATATCCAATATATGAAAACATATTGTGCTATTGGGCTTCCGTTTTTTGTCTCCTGTGCCTTTTTCTCTAGGGTGCAGTGACACCCCTACTACTCTACATAAATCAAATAGGGAATTTGGCCATATTTTATTATTATAAGAGGTGTGTTTTCTGATGATAAAGGCCTGGGTTGAGATTATGATTATTGATTTATAAAGAGCCAACATATTTCCTGCCAATTTACAAAATAAGAAACAAACATTGAGTACATAATAATGCAGCCAATGGTACAAAATTGGCTAGAACAGTGACAAATGCAACATGATGAATACAGGTAGTCATCGGTTAACAAACGATAGGGACTGTCATCTCATTCAAAACCTGAATCTGTCCTTAAGTCAAGACAGCGCCGGATTGCGGAATTTTAAATGTTTTTAAGAACTTTTACATTGATCTAAAGATGCCATGTGTGTGTGGGGAGGTGAGCAGATACATACCGCACACCTCCCATGCCCTGGCGTCACCCTCCGCCTCTGAAAAACACCTCCGTATCATTAAACAGATCCACGCCCTCTGACCCAGATACTGTACATGCTGCACATGCGCAGTATGCCGGGTCGCGCCCTGGCATGCGTCAAAGGGCGCCAATCTGTTTAATGATACGGAGGTGTTTTTAAGAGGCGGAGGGTGACGCCAGGGCACGGGAGGTGAGCGGTATGTATCTGCTCACCTCCTCACACACACATGATGTCTTTAGATCAATGTAAAAGTACTTAAAAACATTTAAATCACCGCAATCCGGCACTCGCGGTGACGTCATCGACGGGGCGGAGCTATCAGCAGGACGTTCGTAAATCGGGTGTACGTAACCCGAGGACTACCTGTACAATGTATACCATATTGCAAGACACAAAATGAGTAACAAATTCCAAGACACAAAAGCTTGAGAGAGCCCTGCCCTTGTACGCGTACAATCTAAAGGAATGGGGGGGGGGGGGGCAATATGTGAGGTAGTATCCATTATACATACCTAGTGGCAGCATGTTTTTAGGTTATCTAGTAAGGAGTACCACTTGGCCAGAGGTCTTATGTGGCATGGCAGAAGCATGTGGAAGTGAAAGGGTAAGTTTGATTAAAAGGTTCAAGTTAAGGCAATTAGGGTTTGTAGCTATTAGTGCTGAGCAGAGAAGTCCACTAACATGCAAATCTCTACTTATGGGATGAAGACCTCAACAAGGGTCTTTTTTAGTTACATTACACATAGTGAAATAAAGTTTGTTTTTTAAACATTTTTTCTGGGCATAAAACAATACACTCCTAATATTGTTTGATAAACTGATACTGGATTGAGGCTCATTCTATAAGAGAAAATCCTTTCAGGGTGACTGGCATAGACTGAATAATGTTTTGGGGGTGTAACTAAAGTCAGAAATTAAAATATAATTATATAATTCTACTTTTGGCAGATTTGCTTTGGGCCAGTTATATTTTAGAGCTAACTTCGACCTTCATCCCTTACCCTAAACTAACATCAGAACTATTGCTATTTCTGAGGTCAAGTAACTGTTGGTGAACCACACTGCTTCAAATAAATGCTATGGGCAGCCACAGGCATCCAGTCTTAATTGGGGCACAATCAATAACACATTATTCAACAATACTTCCTTCTAGGCTATTCTTTCTACAGTTACATTTTGACAATGTACTTTAAGTAGCAACCTCAAATTCTTACAAAAATTACACTTTTTTTTATTGATCCATCATTTGTGTAGTAACAATTTAAAATGTACATGAGACGAAAAATAAAAAGTATTCATACATACCTGAGGCTTCCTTCTGTTCCTTTCAGACTGTTGGCTCCCAGGCTGTCCTCCCGGGCTGCCTCGATCCTCCACTGTCTTTCCTGGTAAATCTGTCATCGCCTACTGTGCATGAGTGACCTGCCTGTGCATGCTCCCCTATCATTCTCCCATCACTGGGAGTGGTCTGCCAAGGTGCAGAATGCTTCGGGCAACAGGAACAAGAAGAGGTTGCACGTGCATGGGCAGGATTGAGGTTGTACAGTACTCTGCGACTGATAGATATACCTGGGTGGCCAGAGGAGGATTGAGGTTGCCCAGGTGGACGATGAGGAAGCCAATGGCCTGTAGGGGGCTGGAAGAAGCCCCACATATGTATTATTATTATTTTTTTTTTTGTCTCAGCTTTCCTTTAAAGCCGTCAAAAGTACACAACAAACACATGCAGTTCCAGCACAGCCTTTTTTTTATTATTATCTGGTTGTGGTAATAGATTTCTCCTAAAACAGTTTATGTAAAAAGTGTGCTTATTTCTGGCAGTATTTTCACTAAATCTTTTATGACATATTAAACATGGAATGACAAAATGTTGGAATCAGGTTCTTACATGATCGTAAGTAATTTACTATCAAAAGGGAAACTTGATTTAATCCCCCACATAAACACAGATATAATATAGCAGACACTGGTTATTTTGGAAATCCCTCTGCAGTTAAAGAATAAAACACAAGTAAGCTACAATATGATGCTACAAAACTCCCTGTAGCCGACAGTTTAATACAACGTCTGCGTAGTGAACTTCAAATGACCCCATATAAACTATTCTGAAAGAGAAACTGTTTGGATATCATGAGCTTGATTTACTCCAATGATAGAATTTCATATTTAAACATTACATCAAGTACAGCACAAGTGTTATTTGTGAGCATTTTACAAGTATATTAAATTGTAAGCTAGCAAAACTGAATATAGATAAACAGACTGCAGTTTTACTTATAGTAAAAATAAAATACCAGCAGAAGGCAGTTAGTTTTAAAAAAAGTTACATCTACCTTCAAATGAAATAATATTTACATTTTATGTAACATACATCTCTAAGTTTTAAAGCCTAATTAAACCAAAATTGAACATGTTGAATTCTAATAGCAATCAGGATGATACGCTTATTATTTAGTATTTATATAGCGCTGACATCTTCCACAGAGCTGTACAGAGTATATAGTCTTGTCATCTGTCTCTCAGAGGGGCATACATTCTAATACCTGCCATAGTCATATCTATGTATGTATCGTGTAGTGTATGTATCGTAGTCTAGGGCCACTTTAGGAAGAAGCCAAATAACGTATCTGTATGTTTCTGGGATATGGGAGGACACCGTAGTGCACAGAGGAAACCCACACAGACACAGGGAAAACATACAAACTTTGTGCAGTTGTGGCCTGGCTTGGATTTAAACTGGGGACCCATTGCTGCAAAGCGAGAGTGCCATTCACTACACCACTGGACAAGACAAGACAAATAACATTTATATTGCGCTTTTCTCCTTGCGGACTCAAAGCGCCAGAGCAGAGCAGCAGCCACTAGGGCGCGCTCTATTGGCAGTAGCAGTGTAAGGGAGACTTGCTAAATGTCTCCTACTGAATTAGTGCTGGCTTACTGAACAGGCAGAGCCGAGATTCGAACCCTGGTCTCCTGTGTCAGAGGCAGAGCCCTTAACCATTACACCATCAGCCAACCACTGTGCTGCCCAGAGAATATAAGCAGTGTACAAGATTTATAAACGTACATGTAAGGACAGGATAATTCTTTTGTGGCCCTATGTGCTTGAAGATGCAACACAGAATGCCTTGCATCCTCCAGGGGTTCAGCTGCTGGGTGGGTCATTATAAAATTTGACATCAACACAATCATCAACATCTAGGGGGTACGCACAAAGCAAGAATAACAATAATATTCAAAGGGATGTTAAAGGTGAAGCTCAAGCAACTATGCATCCTTTTTAGGGAAAGAAAAGAGATACTGAGACATGGGAAGGACAAGCTAAAAAAAAATTGAACCAAAGGGGATTTTTACAGATGCCTAACACTAAACTACCCCTCACTTCAATATCCACCAATATCAGCACCACATTCCACTGCTTAATATTCCGGCTTACCGCTTCATGTTATTTATATGCAGAGCCCATTTTACCACACTGGTGCCCAAATTACCTGCTTCAGAAGCAGAATGTGGAAGACTAGAGTATATGAAAGAAGCCCACAGACAATTGCAGGACACAAATACATACAAGTCACTTCAGAGGGCTCCTATGACCGTTTATATTAAAGGGGAACTTCAGCCTAAACAAACATACTTTCATTAAGTTACATTAGTTATGTTAATTAGAATGGATAGGTAATATGATCTTTTACCCACCCTGTTTTAAAAGAACAGGCAAATGTTTGTGATTCATGGGGGCTGCCATCTTTGTCATGGGGGCAGCCATCTTTTTGGTTGAAAGGAGGTGACAGGGAGCATGAGACACAGTTCCAACTGTCCGGTGTCCTGATAACCCCTTCCAGCTACACACACTAGGCTTCAAATGTCAAATTAAAAATGTAAAAAAAAAAATTGCACCAAAACAGCAGAACGAGAACAACAACATCAGAAATCCCATCATGCTTTGCACAGCATAAGGGGAAAACTGCCCGGGCAGTTTTCTTCTGTGCAACTAAAAATGAGGCTTGCCTAAGAGAAACAAAGTTCTGATGCTGTGAAACTGTTAAAGAAACACCAAGCCTTTTCAGTGCTGCTGAGTCGATTTTTAGTCTGGAGGTTCACTTTAAGTAAGTAAAAGCATTGTTAGATGGGGCAAAAAAAGGGCATTATAACATCAACAAAATACAAATTTATTTTCAAAGATCAACCCAGACTGCCAGTACATTATCACCTCCTAAAACAACACAAATCATTTTGCAACCTCCCTTGCTGGAAACCCTGTGAATTGAACTAATTGTTTTGGGTAACTCTGAGTGGTGCTCCAGCAGGTTGAGCTACCCTGCTGCTATCACTATATTAGGTTTCCCATTACTAAGATATATCGCCCCATCTCCACCTTAATGTTTCTATTAGTCAATAGGTCACTTGTTCATTGGATCAGAGCATGATCTAAATTGAAATACGTCATTGGTACTAACTAACCAATAGAATCAATCTGCTGTAGTCTTACACTGGAGATCTCTTGAGTTCTGTAATCATTGCCAAACTGCCTCTGATGAATCCTTGGGAAATGCGTCAAGCAATTGCATGTATTTTATTTTTTTCTGTCCAATAAATGTTTGTTACTTTCCTGCTGGCGCAAATAGCCTGTGATTTACTAATATCCTGATCCACCCAAGGACTCATCTGGAGAGATCCCTGGAAAGTGCTTCCACACAGATGGGATGATCAATGACAGATCCACTAATACAATTGAATGCTGAACTGTCAATACTGGCATTTTCAGCTGTCTATCAAGGTAAGCAGCTTTCTGCATAGAGGCGAGGAACTATTTTACACTTTTACACAATGGACCACTTCCTTCTTATCTTTTTTTATCATTTCCCAGTCTTATTGTGGTACTCTACGGATGAACAGCTGCATACTTTTGTTTGTAACCTTGAAAATATGCCAAGTGAGCTCCCCAATGGACTGGAGGTTTGCTTTACAACTTTATTAAGAAAAAAGATAGAGATCATTTACTGACAGAGGTTATGCTTACAAATGATTGGAACATTGATTCTCTCAGTATTTATATTGACTACTCACAGCCATCAAGGACGTTTAAAAGTATTGTGAGTGTATATTGAGATCAACTCAAAGATTATGATGTACTAACTAAAATTTTAACAGAACAGTCTAAAATTATTCTTAGAAGGTCACAAAATATTGGAAAACTATATTGGTATATACTATATACTATAATATTGGTAACAACATTGACAACCCTGAATGGGAAAAAGAGTGAGGTTGGTTACTTTAGAAATTGTGCTGTATTTGTGATGTGTAAATATACCACAAGGAAGAAAATGATGTATGAAGTACAATCTCATACAAATGGGGAGAGTTTTAAAATCAGGGGTCAAATATACTGTAGGTGTACGGCAAAAGGGGTTGTATATGTTAACTTCTATAGAAATGAATAAATTAACACTCTTACAACATCAATGGAGGATATGAAAAACACCCATTGTCAGCTTGTTACAAAATGAGTTATAATTGCTCCTTGAAGCATTCCACTTTCTGTGGGGTACATCTTGTGGTAAGAGATCAGAGTAGAGGAGACTACATCAGTGATTTGTCAAGTCATGAAACAAATGGGATCTACCAACTGGGCATCATGGTTTCAATAGACTGGATCATGAACATGAATTATGTTCTATTAATGCTGCAGTATAGTTAACAACTATAGAAGAGACTGACTTTGCATGAAACCAATATATCATTTTATAGTAGCATGATATCATGTTGAATAAAGAGTTGCAACATGAACTTGATTTTTATCAATTTGACGTACTTGCATGATCCTTACCTGCCCTGCAATGTATACCTTGGATTTGCGTGAATTTAATGTACATGTTTTTTATTTTTCTCAAACCCTGTAATGTATATCTTTAAGAAAGGACACAAGGATGCGTATAATCAACTTAAATATGGGACACAGGCATTCAGCGGACAGCTCTGAGTTAGGGAGGCGTGCCTCTTGAAACACATCAGCATTGACTGGCCATAACCATTTCTGTAACGATCGGTGGGCGCAGAGAGTATCTGATTACCGGTGATCTGCAGTATCACCGGAAATACAGATATATACCAGATTATAAGTGAACTGCAGTCTCACCGATAATCCGATATACAAACTAACCTCTGATCACCCGAGTAGAGTGTAGTGTTTGGTGTAACTGTAACACTAAGAGGACAAGGCCTCAATGCAGTAAGGAGTACTGCACAGATTCCTTCCGCAGACCTGAGCTCTCCAAGACGGGAGGAGTCAGACTGATAGTAGGAAGGGATATCTGAAAGTGACCCTCAGGAGGAAGGATCGCTAACAGAGCGAGGAACCGCCTCTAACGGTAAGGTCGGTTCTCGAGGTCGGACAAGCCAGGTCGTACACACACGGACAGATAAAGTACAGGATCAGGAGGCAAAGGCAGAGTCAAAGTACAGGCAGGGTTCAGCAACGGGGTATCAGAAATATCGGGGTACAAAATCAGGAGGCAGAAGCAGAGTCAAGGAACGAGCCGGGGTTCGGCAACAGAGTATCAGAAATATCGAGGTGCAAGATCAGAGTTCAGGAGGATAGTCGAGGCAGGCAAAAGTCATAACATATAATCACAATCAAACTAGTACTTTAGCTATCAAATATCTAGCTAAGTGTAGGATTACAGCTCCAGCTGGTCCCGGCACACTTCAGGATCTGACTACGGATCTGGGTGCTCCCACGTATGTGATCGCACGCCAGACAAAGAGCAAGTGAACAACCAGCAGTATATATACTCTAGGACCTTTCCAGGACCTCCCTAATTGCTGGTCCAATGGGAGCAGTGGAATTTGTCAGCTGACCCAGCTGGTCAGCCGACACCCTTCTAACTGCTATTTAAACTCTGCCTCTGTGCTCGCGCGCGTGTAAGTCTGAATCTTGGTGGACTATCAGTCCCAGCCACACCAGTACTGTTTTGCAATGTATCTAATGCGGGGGTCGCCTCTGATGTGGATTCCGCCGTTACCAATGCGGATTCCGCCGCACTGCCCATGCGGCATGCGGCGTTTTTTCCGCGTTGTGACGCCATGCTGGACGCGGAAACAGCCGCCTCACCTCGAGAGACGGCGGCTTTTCCGCGTTTCCTCACAGTACCCCCCTCCCGAGGAGTGGACTCCGGACAACTCCCACCAGGCTTCTCGGGATGTACAGCATGAAATTCCTTCACTAACTCGTCCGCATGCATGAGGTTCCTAGGTACCCATTGCCTCTCCTCAATCCCGTACCCCTTCCAATGTACGAGGTACTGTACCGAGTTCTGTACAGTACGTGAATCTATGATCTTCTCCACTTCGTACTCGGGTTGGGCATCCACCAACACGGGAGGAGGAGGAGTAGGACCTACCTGGACTGCTGGTTTAAGAAGGGACACGTGGAAGGACCTCACCCCCCGCATGCTGGTGGGAAGGTCAATGGAATAAGTAACATTATTAATCTTCTTGGTCACGGAAAATGGGCCCACAAACCTGGGACCCAGTTTGGCAGATGGCTGCTTCAGGGTCAAGTGACGTGTGGACACCCAGACTAGATCCCCTGGCCGAAACTTCCATTCCACGGACCGTCTCTTATCTGCTTGACCCTTCTGACTCTGGAACGCCTTCTGTAAATTCCCCTTAACAATTCCCCAATTGTCCCTGAGTGATCTCTGCCAATTTTCCAGTGCTGGAAATGGAGACGAGACAACTGGAAAAGGGGAAAATTTGGGTGACCTCCCTGTTACAATCTGAAATGGGGAAAACCCAGACGAGGAATTCTTTAAATTATTTTGAGCGAATTCCGCGAAGGGCAAAAATTTCACCCAGTCACTCTGCGCCTCAGAAACGTAGCATCTCAGAAATTGCTCCAGGGATTGGTTAATGCGTTCTGTCTGCCCATTGGTCTGTGGGTGGTAGCCTGACGAGAAAGACAATTTCATGCCCATTTGGTGGCAAAATGCCCTCCAGAATCCAGACACAAACTGGACTCCCCTATCAGACACGATGTCTTCCGGAATGCCATGCAGCCGGAAGATGTGAATGATAAACAATTCAGCCAGTTCTTGAGCCGAGGGGAGTCCTTTCAGGGGCACAAAATGGGCCATTTTGCTAAACCGATTGACTACCACCCAAATGACCGACATGCCTTCAGACCTGGGCAATTCCCCCACAAAATCCATGGACAAGTGGGTCCATGGCTCACTCGGGGTGGGCAAAGGCTGCAACCTTCCTACAGATGCCAGCCGGGAGGGCTTACTCCGGGCGCACACCGCACACTCCCTAACATACTCCTTGCAATCTGTTGCCAAGGAAGGCCACCAAGCACACCTGGCAATCAGATCCTGCGTTCTGGCAGCTCCAGGATGACCAGCATTCTTATGGGCGTGAAAGAGTTGCAGAACCTGTAACCGGAATGGTAGTGGTATGAACAAGACCCCTTCGGGTTTCCCTTCAGGAACCTCCTGCTGAAAGGGACCCAAGATCTCTGTCCACTCTTCCCAAGACTCCGTGGCGGCTAACACCAGTTTCTGCGGAATGATGGATTCAGGAGTGTGAGGCTGTGCTGTCTCAGGTTCGAAACACCTGGAGAGGGCATCTGCCTTGATGTTTTTGCTACCTGGAGTGTATGTGATTATAAACCTGAATCTCGTAAAAAACAAGGACCACCGGGCCTGACGAGGACTAAGCCTCTTAGCCCCCTCGATGTACTCCAAGTTCTTGTGGTCGGTGTAAACAGTGATCGTGTGCTCTGCCCCCTCCAACCAGTGGCGCCACTCCTCAAATGCCAATTTAATGGCCAGGAGCTCTCTGTTGCCTATATCGTAGTTTCTCTCCGCCGGAGAGAACCTACGGGAAAAGTACGCACAGGGGTGTAGTCTTCCCTGTAACCCTGATCGCTGAGACAGCACAGCCCCTACCCCGACCTCCGAGGCATCGACCTCAACAATGAACGGATAAGCGGTGTCGACATGTCTCAGGATTGGTGCGGAACAAAACAATTTTTTCAGATTAGAAAATGCATTCTGAGCCTCCGGAGACCAGTGGGTAGTATCTGCCCCCTTTTTTGTGAGACTGGTAAGGGGTGCAATGATCGTGGAGTACCCTTTTATAAACCTCCTATAATAATTTGCAAAACCCAGGAATCTCTGGAGGGCTTTCAGACCCACAGGTTGCGGCCATTCTAGGACAGCTGTGACTTTAGCAGGGTCCATTGACAGACCTGAGGTAGAAATCACATACCCCAGAAACGTGACGGATGTCACCTCAAAAATACACTTTTCTAACTTGGCGTAGAGTCTATTCTGTCTTAATTTGTTTAGGACAAATTTCACATGGACCCTGTGTTCAAGGAGGTTATTGGAATAAATTAATATATCATTGAGGTATACCAGTACGAATTTACCCAATACCTCCCGGAATACCTCATTGATTAGTTCCTGGAAGACGGCGGGCGCATTGCACAACCCGAAGGGCATCACTAAGTATTCGTAATGCCCGTCGGGTGTGTTAAAGGCCGTCTTCCATTCATCGCCCCTTCTAATGCGGATTAGGTTGTATGCCCCCCTCAGATCTAACTTAGAAAAGATCTTTGCAGTAGTGACCTGCGTGAATAAGTCGTCTATCAATGGTAACGGATAGCGATTCTTCACCGTGATTTTATTGAGACCTCGGTAGTCGATACAAGGTCGAAGACCCCCGTCTTTTTTCTTAACGAAAAAGAAACCGGCCCCAGCAGGTGACCGAGAGGGCCGAATAAACCCCTTGGCCAGGTTGTCACGAATGTACTCCTGCATGGCCAACTTCTCGGGACCGGACAAGTTATACAGGTGACCCCTAGGGGGCATACAACCAGCACGGAGATCAATGGGGCAATCGAACGGGCGATGAGGAGGTAATTGATCAGCAGACTTGGGACAAAAGACATCAGAAAAATCGGAATACACCTCGGGAACACCCTCCACGTATACCTTGGTCTGACCCAATGTCACCTTGACCCGGTGACTGCCCCTAGTCTGCCTCTGATGGCGTAGTCGACGATCGACTCTGATGGCCGATGATATGGCCTCATCGACTGTTGCGGGCTCGGGTAAGGTTAGCATCAAATCAGAGACCTCCTCCGACAACCCAGATAGAAAATAATCCATCAGAGCAAAATTGTCGAATCTGGCGGTAACAGACCACCTACGAAATTCTGCTGCGTAATCCTCGACCGACCCTCTGCCTTGCCGCAAAAGTTTGAGCTTCCGCTCTGAAGTTGCCGCAAGGTCAGGGTCGTCGTATATTACGGCCATAGCCTTAAAAAATTCCTCGACTGAGGTCAGAGGTAAACTAGTGGGGGACAGGTTGTATGCCCAGGACTGGGAATCACCAGTTAACAGTGTTTTAATGAAAATGACCCGTTGGGTCTCAGTCCCCGAGGATCGGGGTCTTAACTCGAAGTATGACAACACTCTACTCTTGAAATTCCGGAAGTCAGACTTGTGGCCGGAAAATTTATCAGGTACAGGCATACGTATGTCATCACTAGGAGGGGATCGCACTGAATCAACTGACGTCTGGAGGGTTTGCACAGAGCCTGAAAGGGCATCAATCAAAGCTTTGTGCTGGCCCAGTGCTTGATGAAGGTTATCCACCGAAGTGGCAAGCATACCCAGACGACCAGTGTTTGCGTCCATTTTGTTTTTTGGTCTGGCGTTCTGTAACGATCGGTGGGCGCAGAGAGTATCTGATTACCGGTGATCTGCAGTATCACCGGAAATACAGATATATACCAGATTATAAGTGAACTGCAGTCTCACCGATAATCCGATATACAAACTAACCTCTGATCACCCGAGTAGAGTGTAGTGTTTGGTGTAACTGTAACACTAAGAGGACAAGGCCTCAATGCAGTAAGGAGTACTGCACAGATTCCTTCCGCAGACCTGAGCTCTCCAAGACGGGAGGAGTCAGACTGATAGTAGGAAGGGATATCTGAAAGTGACCCTCAGGAGGAAGGATCGCTAACAGAGCGAGGAACCGCCTCTAACGGTAAGGTCGGTTCTCGAGGTCGGACAAGCCAGGTCGTACACACACGGACAGATAAAGTACAGGATCAGGAGGCAAAGGCAGAGTCAAAGTACAGGCAGGGTTCAGCAACGGGGTATCAGAAATATCGGGGTACAAAATCAGGAGGCAGAAGCAGAGTCAAGGAACGAGCCGGGGTTCGGCAACAGAGTATCAGAAATATCGAGGTGCAAGATCAGAGTTCAGGAGGATAGTCGAGGCAGGCAAAAGTCATAACATATAATCACAATCAAACTAGTACTTTAGCTATCAAATATCTAGCTAAGTGTAGGATTACAGCTCCAGCTGGTCCCGGCACACTTCAGGATCTGACTACGGATCTGGGTGCTCCCACATATGTGATCGCACGCCAGACAAAGAGCAAGTGAACAACCAGCAGTATATATACTCTAGGACCTTTCCAGGACCTCCCTAATTGCTGGTCCAATGGGAGCAGTGGAATTTGTCAGCTGACCCAGCTGGTCAGCCGACACCCTTCTAACTGCTATTTAAACTCTGCCTCTGTGCTCGCGCGCGTGTAAGTCTGAATCTTGGTGGACTATCAGTCCCAGCCACACCAGTACTGTTTTGCAATGTATCTAATGCGGGGGTCGCCTCTGATGTGGATTCCGCCGTTACCAATGCGGATTCCGCCGCACTGCCCATGCGGCATGCGGCGTTTTTTCCGCGTTGTGACGCCATGCTGGACGCGGAAACAGCCGCCTCACCTCGAGAGACGGCGGCTTTTCCGCGTTTCCTCACAATTTCCATCACTAAACCAGTTGGGTGGAAGTGTCCTGAAGTATACCAGTATCATACAGTGTATGTGTTTAGAGGAACCAGGTCATCATACTCAGACTTGATCCAGGAGCTAAAGTACATACAGAAAAGAACTTCTGATGAAGATAATTGAATATAAGTATACAAGACAACCAATACCTATAGTTAAAATATTAACTTTATTGAAGCCATCTACACAAAACATTAAAAACACTAAAAACAATAATGGCGTGGCAAAGGGGGCCAAAAAAGAAACATTGTGATTGATATTGTTACTACAGACCCATACACTGAGTGGTCTGATACTGCATTCATTTATCATTTGGTTTTTTTTTTGGCCCCCTTTGCCACGCCATTATTGTTTTTAGTGTTTTTAATGTTTTGTGTAGATGGCTTCAATAAAGTTAATATTTGAACTATAGGTATTGGTTGTCTTGTACAGGATCTTCTCAAAAAATTAGCATATTGTGATAAAGTTCATTTTTTTTTGTAATGTACTGATAAACATTAGACTTTCATATATTTTAGATTCAAATACACACAACTGAAGTAGTTCAAGCCTTTTATTATTTTAATATTGATGATTTTGACATACAGCTCATGAAAACCCCAAATTCCTATCTCAAAAAATTAGCATATTTCATCCGACCAATAAAAGAAAAGTGTTTTTAAAACAATAAAAGTCAACCTTCAAATAATTATGTTAAGTTATGCATTCAATACTTGGTTGGGAATGCTTTTTGCAGAAATGACTGCTTTAATGCGGCATGGCATGGAGGCAATCAGCCTGTGGCACTGATCAGGTGTTATGGAGGCCCAGGATGCTTTGATAGCGGCCTTAAGCTCATCCAGAGAGTTGGGTCTTGCATCTCTCAACTTTCTCTTCACAATATCCCACAGATTCTCTATAGGGTTCAGGTCAGGAGAGTTGGCAGGCCAATTGAGCACAGTAATACCATGGTCAGTAAACCATTTACCAGTGGTTTTGGCACTGTGAGCAGGTGCCAGGTCGTGCTGATAAATGAAATCTTCATCTCCATAAAGCTTTTCAGCAAATGGAATCATGAACCCACTTTTGAACCAGAAACAGCGGCAGAAGCGCCTGACCTGGGCTACAGAGAAGAAGCACTGGACTGTTGCTCAGTGGTCCAAAGTACTTTTTTCGGATGAAAGCAACTTTTACATGTCATTCCGAAATCAAGGTGCCAGAGTTTGGAGGAAGACTGGGGAGAGGGAAATGCCAAAATGCCTGAAGTCCAGTGTCAAGTACCCACAGTCAGTGATGGTCTGAGGTGCCATGTCAGCTGCTGGTGTTGGTCCACTGTGTTTTATCAAGGGCAGGGTCAATGCAGCTAGCTATCAGGAGATTTTGGAGCACTTCATGCTTCCATCTGCTGAAAAGCTTTATGGAGATGAAGATTTCATTTTTCAGCATGACCTGGCACCTGCTCTCAGTGCCAAAACCACTGGTAAATAGTTTACTGACCATGGTATTATTGTGCTCAATTGGCCTGCCAACTCTCCTGACCTGAACCCCATACAGAATCTGTGGGATATTGTGAAGAGAAAGTTGAGAGACGCAAGACCCAACACTCTGGATGAGCTTAAGGCCGCTATCGAAGCATCCTGGGCCTCCATAACACCTGATCAGTGCCACAGGCTGATTGCCTCCACGCCATGCCGCATTGAAGCAGTCATTTCTGTAAAAGCATTCCCGACCATGTATTGAGTGCAGAATTGAACATAATTATTTGAAGGTTGACTTTTTTTGTTTTAAAAACACTTTTCTTTTATTAGTCGGATGAAATATGCTAATTTTTTTAGATAGTAATTTGGGGTTTTCATGAGCTGTATGCCAAAATCATCAATATTAAAACAATAAATGGCTTGAACTACTTCAGTTGTGTGTATTTGAATCTAAAATATATGAAAGTCTAATGTTTATCAGTACAATACAAAAAATAATGAACTTTATCACAATATGCTAATTTTTTTAGAAGATCCTGTATACTTATATTCAATTATCTTCATCAGAAGTTCTTTTCTGTATGTACTTTAGCTTATGCTTACTTCTGTAAAGCACTTATTATGGTGTTAGGTATTAGACCCAAACTTTGAGATTTAGCAGACTTGATCCAGGAGACATGATTTCAAGTCCATCTAAGTCTTTCTCTCCGCACTCTAGGCAGCTCAAGAATGTGTGGTGGATCGAGCAGCTCTGGGTAGAATTAGATACAGCAGTCTTACAGTCTTTGAACTGAAGCAAAGTGTAAGAAACATGAGCCATTATCCCATTCATTGATCCTATCAAGGAATTCCACCAAACTATTGTGAAGATTCACAGAGCTGACCATGCCTTGGGACATCTACTGCTTACTTAAAGAGACACCAAAGAAAAAAAAATTATGATATAATGATTTGTATGTGTAGTACAGCTAAGAAAAAAAAAATTAGGAGCAGAGGCATAAGTCTAATAATGTTTCCTGTACAGGAAGTGTTAAGAAACTCCATTTGTTATCTATGCAAAAGGGCCATTGAGCTCCATGCCTTTCAAAGTCGCAGAGAGCTCTGTCTTCTGAAGCTTGTTATCTCAACTGTCAGTCATTGTATTTTATTTTTCTCTGCAGAGGACAGGTCAATAGTTCACAGGTCTACTCTATAAAATCATTTACAATGCTGAGTAGTGTGTAAACTGCAAATATTAGACAATGATGCAATGTTAAAAAAAAACGATATAACTGAAAATAAAAATATATGAATATTTTCATTCCTACTAATGCTCTAGTAATTATCCGTACTACACAACCAATTCATTATATCATAACTTTTTTTTTCCTTCAGTGTCTCTTTAACCACTTCAGGACCACAGGCTTACACCCCCTAGTGACCAGGCCATTTTTCACAACACAAGGTTGTGCAGCTTTGTCAGGTTGCTGCAAAGCCCTACTACTAAGCACACAAATGAATTTAACCTTCTTTTATTGTCCTTAACAGGAAATTCATTTGTAGGTTTCTGATTGCTCCTGCGATCCTATGTTTTTTTTTTTTTCAGGCTTTCAGTGCCTGATTTTCCCTCCCTCCCTTTCCCACCCCCCTGACCTGTCCTGATTTGATTAGGACGGCGATCCGTCCTCTTCTCCAACTCTTATAGGCATCAGCCTATGAGAAGGCTTCAATGCCCTGCCACTCTGAGGGACAGCCGAGTGTCCCTTGTACAGCACTGTACTAGATAGCAGTGCTGTACGAATGTAAACAAAGGGGTTTTCTTTCCCCTTTCATTAACTAACAGCCTGCTAACCACGATTGCAGCTAGCAGGCTGATCATGGAGCGGTGCTCTGTGAGCCGGCAGGGAATGATCTCGTATGCGTTCGCGTTCCCTGCTAAACTTTAGCTCCAGGACTTGACGCCAATTGGCATTAGGCAGCCCTGGGGCTGCCGCCGCGTTCACGTCCAATGGCTTGACGCGGTCATTAGATTGTTAATACCCCTCCTGCCTTTACCAAAAGTGCTCAATGCAGTCAGGGAATGTATGCTGTGATTATGCACTGAGGGTTTCTGTTTGCATTGATTATATCAACTAATTTTTACATGTTAGATTTTGTGCATAAG
Organism: Hyperolius riggenbachi; assembly: GCF_040937935.1. NCBI lineage: Eukaryota > Metazoa > Chordata > Amphibia > Anura > Hyperoliidae > Hyperolius > Hyperolius riggenbachi. The sequence continues at coordinate 179,364,977 of NC_090656.1, read as the reverse complement.
CAAGTTATTTATTTAACATTTTTTTTAGTTAAACATCAAAGTGCCTTGGATTAGATTTACAGAATTTCAATTTTTTTCTGTGGAAAGCCCTGCCAGCAGCTATATAGTGAGCTAGAAGAGCCACAATCTTTTATGGCAGCAGAAGTAGCTGGATTGTTTTACATCCTTCAGTCCATCCTACCCTAAGAAGTGCCCTGACTGCTGATATTTTAGCATTTAAATACTATTGTGAGTTCCCCTTTTCTCTTGCATAGATTAGTTGGAAAAAGACATCCGTCCATAAAGTTCAACCAGAAAGAAAAAGTTGCCACAGTACATCTTACCTCACTCAGAGGATTCTCTCACAGACTGCACCAATTCTGAGAACCCTAGCTATCGCCTACTGTTTTAAAATAGTTTTAGAAAGAAATTGCACTCTAGAAGTCTAATGGTACTCACTTATAATGCAATCTTTACTGTCTAATCTTTCCAAATACATGCAGTAAAAGGGTAAACTGAGTGAATATACTTCGAATGGATATTTCGGTAGTCCCTCATATTACATAGAAATAGTAAAATTAGATAAAAAAGATTGTATTACTAGTTTTACAACAGGTAATAGTAGAATATAAGTAAAAAATAGGTACTTACGTATTATCCTGTCTGGAAAGTGTGGCAGTTCTTTTTGATCCCCTAGCCAGATCTAACCATTTTTGGAAAGCTGAAAGTCCCGGCTTTCTTTTGCACTGGTACTGAGTCAATGCAATGCCCCATTCCCAAGTTAGGGGGGTGGGGGACCGGTGACCTGCACTTCGCAGAGGGCACAGTGGAATTGAGTCTCCTGCCCATGCCAGTAAGACAGAGAGGAGACAAGGGTGCATAGCTGCGCTTGACGTAACGGCACTTGACGTAAGTTTTGAAGACACAGATTTATGCTGCGAAGGAAGAAGACCACCTACCAGGTGTGCTGCTCATCATCATGTTGGCTGCAGAAAGTGCAATTACAGAAGTACGGGATGAACCCAAGTTCAGGGGACACCCCTCCTTCAAAACCCCATAACTTGGGAACTGAGCATCATACCGAGTCAGGACCCAGTGCAATAGAAAGCTGGGACTTTCAGCTTTCCAAAAATGGTCAGATCTTCCTGTGGAGGAAACAGAACTTTAACAAAAAGCTGTCAAACTTTCCAGACGGGACAATACGTAAGTACCTAAAAATATTATATAAGGTAAAGACAGCATATAATATTCTGCTATCTGAAAAATCTCGCACCCATTTTACTTTATGATGCTCTTAAATGTAAGTTGAAATTCTGTGTCCAAAAGGCTATTTAGCACAGGAGATTGTATTAATTCTTCCCACTGGCCTCACAGCTAGTATAGTATTATTATAATTAATGGTTTATATAGCACCAGCATCTTCCGTGGAACTGTACAACAGAATACAAGGTATACAATACAAAATATGCAACCATTAACAGTACAAGACAATGGTGGATTACAGCTAATCCGTGAATATATCAATTGCAGATTTTTACATAATGGTGGAAAATATGCACGCACATTACATAGCAATGTGAGACAAATGAAATGAGTAAGAGAGCCTGGTCAATTGTCCTTATAGTCTAAAAGGTTAAGGGATAGTACAATAGGTAAAGGGAAGCTGTGTATGAGATGGTAAAAGGGTGGTCAGTTGCCAGGGTGTCCTAAAAGAGAGAGTATACTTGCCTGATGAGGTGAGTTTTCAGGTTGCATCTAAAAAGGGTGAGTATATCTAGAGCAGAGGTGCCAACACTTTTTCGCCTTGTGAGCTACTTTAAAAAATTAGCAAGTCAAAATGATCTACCTATGTACAATTTTAGGAGCACACTTGTATATACAGAATGGAAAATGTAGTAGGGTCGGGATCTACCATGAAGGCCTTTATTTTTTGATACTTGTTTTAAATGAATCTAATAATATAAGTACCGCTTATAATCCTATATAATAATAGGCATATGTCCCTGCGCACGGACCCAGCCTCACACAGACAAGAGGACAGGGACGGGGACAGGCGGGTGCGTGAGCGGACAGCCGGGTTTGCGGCGGGTGCAAGTCGGGTGCGTGTGCGCAGTACATGTGGCGGCGGGCGGCGGTGACGGAAAACACAGACCCTACAGCCCATTTTTCAATGGGCTTGGGTCTGCTAGTTTATAATAAGCTTACTAGCTTCTAGGTTATTCTCCATATGCTTTCTGTAGCATCTTTGCTCCTCTTTCATTATACCTTTATCCTAAAATATTTTAAGGGTTACTATATGAAAATATGAAAATGTATGCAACATCTGTCAACACTACAAAGACATTTTGTAACTTAATGCTTAAACTGCTGAAACTTTTATTTAGGAATCTTGCTGAACATTATGGCAACAGCATACAGTTTGGTGTAGTAGTAACCCATAGTGCTCTTCTGTCTGTTAGTCTTGTTGGTTCATAAGTCTGCAAAATGCAGGAAGTAAAATGTACTACATCATCGCACCTCAACTGCTTTTCTGCAGTGACAAATTTTTTCCATACAAAGGAGGGTAACTACACATTCAGAAGGACTAACAGCATTCAAATTTGGCCTCAATTCACTAAGCTTATCTCCTGTCTTTAATAACTCTTCTAGAGTTGTTCCCATGGTGATAAGGCATGTAGTATTCAGGAAACATTTTATCTCAAGCAAACCTAAAATAACTCCAGAGTTAAAGACAGGCTGTTTATTAACTGCGTGTGAAAATAACTACAGAGGAGGTAACTTAACTACAGAGGAGGTAACTTAACTACACAGGAGGTAAATTAACTACAGAAGAGGTAACGTAAAGAATGAAGAGATAAGATAACTCTCTTACTAGTGGAGGTAAGTTTTCTCTTGCCTTATTATCTCCAGCATGATCTTAGTGAATTGAGGCCTTTGTCTGGAGTAATCAGCCCTAGTTCACTTGCTAGGCAAAACAATGTTCACATAGAAACATCAAGAGCTACTGCGCAGTATGACCTGAGAAAACTCCAGGGTAATCATCCATATGTCTGTACAATACAGTTTGTTAAAATGCTTGAGCTGTATAGAGATTACATGGTAAGGATTGTTTTTCTTGGGATAA